>NC_041393.1:323378432-323469807 GCF_002162155.2 Triticum dicoccoides | reverse complement strand
CGCCGCGGTTGCCCGGGCCGCCTTGCCCCCGCGCAGGCCCGGCCGGCCGCCGCCCGCGCCCGTCACCGGCGCCGCTCCGGCCTCCTCCGCCCCTTCCCCGGCCGGATTCGCCCGCCTCCGGCGTCCCCCTCCTCTCCGGCATCTACTCCGGCAAGGATCCGGTGAACCTCGGGAACCGCGCCCCGATCTGGATCTGAAATCCCAAAGGTTGACTTTCCCCTCCCCGAAATTCGTCCAAGTCCCAGATTTTGTCATTTTCATGACATGTTCATCGCATCGTATCTCTGCATCCGTAGCTCCATTTCGTGCGTGAATATGTCAAATTGTTCGTCTCAATGAGTACATCATTTCATTTTATTGCATCATATTCATTTGAGGTCATCTAGATGCCTGAATCATCGTTGTAAGAGTGCTTCATGATGTTTTCTGCTGTCTGTTAACAGAACGAGCTCTTTTGTCATTTTTGCCATGATTGATGTGTGCATCCTATGAGGTTGATGTCTACATGTGTTTTGATCTATGCCATGTCTTCTTTACAGAGGTGCTTACCATGCAATTTTGTGATCAATGTGGTGACTAGCACAAGTATGCAAACTAGGCATCGTGATATTGCTGATTTTGGTCCCTGTTCTGCTGTTATTTTGATGCCATGTAAACTTGATGCTACAGAGAGATCCATGCATATTTTGAGATACTTCAGTAAGGATGTTTTGAACATATGGTTGTTCTCTATCCATTCATGCCCCTGTTTGTAATTATGGAGTAGTCTAGCATGTCAATTTCGTGCTCTACTTTTGCTTCAAAATGTTTCCTGGCAGATTGTTTACTTGTTATTCAATTTGGCCAAGGTTGCTATAGTTGATCCTTGCATGCTATGGACTTGTTCTTGCCTTGGTTGGTTACACAAGCATTCCTTCTTGATGATGCTATGCTTATCTTGTAATGCAATGACTTGTGTGTGAATCGAGCTTGTTAAGTAGGGTACATGATGTTGCTGTTTTGCTAGGCTGAATCTGTTATTTCGTGATGCTATATAAACATGTTGCTACTAATCCTTCTATGCATAATCTGGAGATGTCCTATAAACATGTTTTGATATACATGTCATCCTCTATCCATCCATGCCCCTGGTAGCATTTATAGCTTGTTGTAGCTTGTTCATATCTTGCTCCAAAGTTGCTTCATAATGTTGTTGTCAGCCTATTAACATTAAGTTCAGTTGTTTCCATGTGTTTTCCTAGTGATCCTTGCACCCTATGACCTTGCTCTTGCCATGCTTAGCTTCACAAATATGTCTTCTTACTGTTGGGTGCCTTGCCATGCCATTTATTGCTCTGTAGAGAGTTGCACAAGCTCATCTACATGCCTTCATAATTCTGTTTCTGCCATGTTTGAATCTGTAATATAACATGCTATGTTTACATGGGTGCCATCATATTTTCTGATCCTTTTTGGCTTATGGTCACTAAAGGACTTTTAATCTATGCTTTGAGTAGAATCATGCCATGTCTTGTTTTGCTATTATAAGTTCCTGTAACATGTTGTTTGATAGCTCTAAACATTGCATCGTGATGTTATTTTCTGCAAAGTCTGAAATTATTATAACTTGCAATCTTACCATGTGTGTTTGAGCATGTTCTAGTGATTTTTGGAGATAGCTCAGTGTTCATGTTTTGTTATGCTTTACCTGTACATCATGCCCATGCCTTTTGTTTTCATGTTGAGGTGCTGTAGCATGTTGTTTTGATGCTTGCAATATGCCTAGTTGCTATTTTGGACAGATTGTTGATATAACTTGCTTCATGTGTGTGTGTTGAACCGTTGCTCCGTGTTGAGTGTGCTCTATATGAAACTTGCTTAGAATTGCATGTAGTTCCATATTATCATGTTGCATCCTTGTTTTGAGGTGTTTGCTTGAGTTTTGGGTGCATTTCGCATCAATGCCATGTTAACTTGTTTTCCTCATATCTTCTAGGCCGTAGCTCCGAACTAAATGAACGTTATATGTAACTTGACTAGAATCTCGTGTAGATCATCTTTGTGCATCTTAACTTGATGTTTAACAACTTGAACATAAGGTTTATTCAGATCTGGACCAATTTAGAAATATGCATATGAGGACTTACCAGAATTGTTATATGTTGTTCCCGGCCTCATTTAAACTCGCCTTGATGTGTTGCTCTTGTTTGCATCATCTCTTTCCATGAGTAGCTTCATGTAGCTTTGTCATGCATCATGCTTGGTCGTGCATCATGCCTTGTTCATGTGTGGTGTGTTTACCTTCTTGTGTGCTTCTTCTCGATAGTTGTCGTTTCGTTGCGGTCGTGAGGATTCGTTCGTCTACGCTTGGTTCGTCTTCGTGGCTTCATCCGTTCATCTTCTTCATGGACTCGTTCTTCTTCCTTGCAGGATTCCAGGCAAGATGACCGTTACCCTGGATCTCACTACTATCATTGCTATGCTAGTTGTTTCGTTCTATCGCTATGCTGCGCTACCTATCACCTGTTTATCAAGCCATCCCATATTGCCATGAACCTCTAACCTTTGACACCTTTCCTATGCAAACCGTTGTTTGGCTATGTTACCGCTTTTGTTCAGCCCCTCTTATAGCGTTGCTAGTTGCAGGTGAAGTTGAAGATTGCTCCATGGTGGACAGGATTTTGGTTGGGATATCACAATATCTCTTATATTATTAATGCATCTATATACTTGGTAAAGGGTGGAAGACTCAGCCTTTTGCCTAGTGTTTTGTTCCACTCTTGCCGCCCTAGTTTCCGTCATACCGGTGTTATGTTCCTGGATTTTGCGTTCCTTACACGGTCGGGTGATTTATGGGACCCCCTCGACAGTTTGCTTTGAATAAAACTCCTCCAGCAAGGCCCAACCTTGGTTTTACCATTTGCCTCACCACCACCTACCCTTTCCCTTGGGTCGGCCAACCCGAGGGTCATCTTTATTTTAGCCCCCCCGGGCCAGTGCTTGTCTAAGTGTTGGTCCGAACTGAGCTGCCTGCGGGGCCACCTCGGGGCAACTTGAGGGTTGGTTTTACTCGTAGCTAGTCTCATCCGGTGTTGCCCTGAGAACGAGATATGTGCAGCTCCTATCGGGATTTGTCAGCGCATCGGGTGGCTTTGCTGGTCTTGTTTTACCATTGTCGAAATGTCTTGTAAACCGGGATTCCGAGTCTGATCGGGTCTTCCTGGGAGAAGGTCTATTCCTTCGTTGATCGCGAGAGCTTGTCATGGGCTAAGTTGGGACACCCCTGCAGGGTATAATCTTTCGAAAGCCGTGCCTGCGGTTATAGGCAGATGAGAATTTGTTAATGTCCGGTTGTAGATAACTTGACACTAGATCCGAAATAAAACGCATCAACCGCGTGTGTAGCCGTGATGGTCTCTTTTCGGCGGAGTCCGGGAAGTGAACACGGTTTCTGGGTTATGTTTGACGTAAGTAGGAGTTCAGGATCACTTCTTGATCATTACTAGTTGACGACCGTTCCTTTGCTCTCTTCTCGCTCTTATTTGCGTATGTTAGCCACCATATATGCTTAGTCGCTGCTGCAACCTCACCACTTTACCCCTTCCTTTCCCATTAAGCTTTGCTAGTCTTGATACCCATGGTAATGGGATTGCTGAGTCCTCGTGGCTCACAGATTACTACAACAACAGTTGCAGGTACAGGTTGTGCGATGATCATGACGCGAGAGTGATGCTTGCTTGCGTTGAGTTCTTCTTCTGCTTCTTCTTTGATCAGGGGATAGGTTCCAGGTCGGCAGCCTGGGCTAGCAGGGTGGATGTCGTTTGAGTTTCTGTTTGTGTTTCATCTGTAGTCGGATGATGCTCTTATGTATGAGGATGTTGTATTCGTGTGGCATGGTATGCCTCTTGTATGTATCCCCATCTACTATGTAATGTTGATGTAATGATATCCACCTTGCAAAAGCGTTTCAATATGCGGGTCTATCCTTGGTGGGACCTTCGAGTTCCTTTTGGATAGGGTCGCATATTGGGCGTGACACCCTTCTCTTCAAATAGATGGTTAGCCCGAAGGACCGAGGGTGGCAAATGCAAAAATGCCTCGACTCCTCGCATTCGCTCGACACGTGGAAATGGTCATTATTGAAACATTGAAGCCGAGGAGTACAACATTGATGAGATGCCGGACACTATTCTTCATGATGGGTACATTGGAGTATTCGGCGGAGGAACCCGCCTTGCAATGGTGAAGACAAGACTGCGCGCCGGACTAATCGTCATTGAAGCCTGGTTCAGGGGCTACTGAGGGAGTCCTGGATTAGGGGTATCCAGAGAGCCGGACTATATACATCGTCCGAACTATAGAAGCGTCAAGATACAAGACTCAAGACTTCGGCCCGTGTCCGGATGGGACTCTCCTTTGCGTGGAAGGCAAGCTTGGTGATCCGGATATTATATTTCCTTCCTTGTAACCGACTCCATGTAAACCCTAGCTCTCTGGTGTCTATATAAACTTGAGAGGATGCTTCTTAGAAGGCCGATCACAATTACAATCATACCTTCATAGGCTAGCTCTCAGGGTTTAGCCTCTACGATCTCGTGGTAGATCTACTCTTGTACTACTCATATCTTCAATATTAATCAAGCAGGAAGTAGGGTTTTACCTCCATCGAGAGGGCCCGAACCTGGGTAGACATTGTGTCCCTTGCTTCCTGTTACCATCAGCCTGAGACGCACAGATCGGGACCCCCTACCCGAGATCCGCCAGTTTTGACACCGACACTGACCTCCCCCACCGGGGATACGGTGCAGTACGTCCTCCCAATATTATACACAGACTCCAACAATGCAGCTGAATATGAGGCTCTATTGCATGGTCTTCGGATGGCGGTCTCCATGGGCATTCAACCCCTCGAAGTGCCCGGGGACTCGAACCTCGCAATATCTCAGGTAAATGGAGACTTTGACGCCAAGGACCCGAAAATGGCGGCTTATCGCAATGCCGTCCTCAAAATGTTAGCTCGGTTCGAGGGGCTCGAATTCCACCATGTGGTCAAAGAAAATAACCAAGCGGCTGATATCCTCGCCCGCATCAGCGCTAGACGTGACCCCGCCCCACCTAATATCTTCTTAGAAAGGCTGTTCAAGCCGTCCGTGGCATGGGAAGGGGAGTGCCGCACTATTAGTCCGGCTCCGAACACAACCCCAGATTATGAACCTTCAGACGTAATCGGAGGCTCTGCCACCGAAATAACATCTTCGGCCCACGAAATAATGGTTGTCATTGCCCCGTGGACCGAGCCCTTCTTGGCCTACCTTAATAGGCAAGAGCTCCCCGAGGACCAAAATGAGGCACGTTGTATTGTACAACGCTCTAAAGCCTACAAAGTCCATGAAGGAGAACTCTACAAGAAGAGCCCCACCGGAGTGATCCAACAATGCATCTCCGAAGAGGAAGGGCGGCAGCTCTTAGCCGAAATCCATTCCGGACTAGCAGGGCACCACGCGGCAGCCCGAGCTCTCATGAGCAAGGCCTTTCGGACATGATTTTACTGGCCGACAGCCCGGGCGGACGCACAGGACCTTGTCCAACATTGCGTTGGTTGTCAACTATTTGCCAATCAGAGCCATATGCCCCCTACCGCTCTCCAAACGATCCCCATAACTTGGCCCTTCGCGGTCTGGGGGCTGGATATGGTGGGATCCCTTAAGGGGGAAGCCATAAGAAAAAAATACTTATTGGTCATGGTGGACAAGGTCACCAAATGGATAGAAGCCAAACCAGTTGAAACGGCCGAATCCAGACCAGTGATAGACTTCATATTGGAGGTTGTACACCGCTACGGTGTCCCCCACAGTATCATCACTGACAATGGCTCCAATTTTACAGCCGAAGAGGTAAAAGCTTGGTGCGGCAAAATGGGCATTAAGCTCGACTACGCCTCTGTCTATCACCCCCAAACAAACAGTCAAGTTGAACATGCAAATGGTCTTATCATGAGCGGCATCAAACCCAGACTAGTGCGATCCTTGAAGGAATCAGACATGCATTGGGTCGAGGAACTCGACTCCGTACTCTGGGGGCTGCGGACCACGCCGAACCGCACCACCGGATACACACCATTTTTATGGTATACGGCGCAGAAGCAGTACTGCCCTGCGACATAATTCATGACTCACCTCGCGTGCACATGTATGAAGAGAAGGAGGCTGAGTTAGACCGGCAGGACAACTTTGATGCTTTGGAGCAGGAGCTTGATGTCGCTAAAGCCCGTTCCACATTCTACTAGCAACAGGCTCGAAGGTATCAAAGCAGAGAAGTACGGGCCAAAACTTATAACATTAGCGAACTCGTTCTACGCCTACCTGAGAAGAATAAGGACAAACTCAAACCCAAGTGGGAGGGTCCCTTCATCATTGATAAAGTTCTCACCGGAGGAGCATACCGTCTGCGCAATGCATCTGATAACAGACTCGAGCCGAACCCATGGAACGCGGCCAGACTCCAGAGATTCTACGCCTAGCGCCTAACCCAGTGTTCGTCTCCTTCACTCCGCTTCTTCAATTATGTTCCCTTTCCTCCTTTCTCTCCCCTTTTATTTTTCTCTCTTTTCCTTTTTTTACAACCTTAAAACTGGACGGATACCCTGAGCATTCCGGCCGCGCTACGCGTGCACACTATACCTGGGAGCTTCCTATTCGGAAGCTAAATATAACCACTTTTAATGGCTTCTCACCAGCCACATATGCATTTTTCTTTCCATATGTGCATTTTCTTCACCATTATATGCATCGATATGACTTAAGTTTTGGCCATGCTGGGTTTCCTGGCTCTTGTATTTATGCCCTACATTCTCGTTAATTCGGGTAGGGCATAAGGGGAGCACCTCTGCGATTGTTACTGCCAGTTGAGCCGGATGTGTACATCAGACTGGGTGAAGCTGAAAGCTAGCGTTCTTAAGGGAATATTCGGTCGGTGAATAAAAGATGTCCTCATTCATAACAACGAAAAAAACCCAGATGTTTTGTTTCCTGCGCTTCCGTTCGCAGATCGGACATACACATCGATGCATGCTTACCTAGAGAAAGGAACCCCTAACGGAACTATTCTCTCTCGAAGATGTTTCTTACTATCCATGTAATATAACATAACTAGTTGGGTACTTGTCTGTTCAAGCACTTATGACCCCTACGCCTGGTTTCCATGCATACCCCGGTTTTTCATAACTATGCGGGTATTCAGACACACCCTGGACTGTCGGATCCGGGGGCTGAAGAGAAAAGGTCCGCCATGACAAATGATTTTCAATCCGGCTAGGGAGTACATGAGCCCGTTCAAATTACATAATCATCTCGACTGGACGTACTCTTCCTCTATACCATCCAATAGGTTGTCTAACTTACAATCCTGCTGGGAATACTTTGCAGCTAACGCTACTTGATCATACACCAAACTAACGGGTATCTCTTGTCCATCTGGCCCAGCCGGTCCAACTTCCGCCATATGGTTAGGGTCAGCTTTGGCGTATCGCGTCTTCACCATGGCCCAATCTTCTCTCGCACCTTGCCGGCAAGCTAACACCTTCCATAGTCGGAAGCGCCGCCGTGCTCCTTTGAGCATCTCTACAAGTTCGCTCATACCTCCTGGCAGGGAAGCGGACGGCCACAAAACTTGGGCAATACCCTGCATCACCTGCCGAGCTCGCTCGTGCAGTTGTGAAAGCTCCTGCAGCATATCACCTACGGAACCAGGCATCTCCTCCCCAGGGCGTCCCGTCAACATACCTGTAGACATAACTCTGCCAATACGCCTCCTCGCTGAACTATACCATAGTTCGTTCAAGCACTTACTATAAATGACGCGTCGAAGCCTCTGGTTCTCCTTCACGGAGTCCGCGAGCTCAGCCCGAACATCTTTCAATTCGACGCTCAGCTGGAGATTAGCATCTTGCAGCTTATTCCTCTCCTGAATAGACTGCGTCAGCACCCGTTCGCCCGCCTTCAGCTGACTTTGCAGATGCAGCTCATCATCCCCCACAATCTCCGGATTTCCCTCGGGATTGTCTGCCGAATACTTCGTCAGATTTTTAAACCATGCCGAACACGCGAACTGGTAGAAGGAAATTATTACCAGAAGAAATCTTTTTGGATCCCTCCTGTTCGGCTGCATTAGCCTTCATCTGGGCCTTACACTCCTCCAGCTCTTGAGACAACTGGGTATTCTTCTCTACAAGAACCTGTGCATTTAATGATCCTGAAATCAATTGTGCCAACTGTTTCAAGTCTCAGGGGCTACCACTACACATACTTATTAAATTCTCTTACCCGTATATCCTTCACATACTGGTCCATTGCTCTGGCAAGTCCATCTTGAGCAACGCGGATATAGGCATGTCCGGAATTGATGGCATTGAACGCCTCTTCGGAAAAAATACCCCCGTGGAGTACGGCCCGTCGGCGCCGGTGATTCATGGTGCTCTCTGAGGGAGTCCTGGATAAGGGGGTACCCGGACAGCTGGACTATATTCATCGTCCGGACTATAGAAGCGTCAAGATACAAGACTCAAGACTCCGGCCCGTGTCTGGATGGGACTCTCCTTTGCGTGGAAGGCAAGCTTGGTGATCCGGATATTATATTTCCTTCCTTGTAACTGACTCCATGTAAACCCTAGCTCTCCGGTGTCTATATAAACCGGAGAGGATGGTCCTTAGAAGGCCGATCACAATTACAATCATACCATCCTAGGCTAGCTCTTAGGGTTTAGCCTCTACGATCTCGTGGTAGATCTACTCTTGTACTACTCATATCTTCAATATTAATCAAGCTGGAAGTAGGGTTTTACCTCCATCGAGAGGGCCCGAACCTGGGTAAACATTGTGATGAGGACATGACTACCTTGGATATGACCAAAAATATTGCATATATGCATATTTGTCAGGTGATTTCTAGTGCAAACTATTCAATAATCTATTTATGTTATCCAGAACAAAAATACTTCACACACTTTTGTGTTTTGTCTAATTGCAGGTGTATGGGACATTTGTACAATCCACATATGAAGATAAGGAAGAAAGAGATGTTTATTTGCTGTCCAAAAAGTTCTCTCACGTCACTTTTGGCCCAAGAGAAGATAGAGTCCAAGTCTCTCACGTTCTGGATTCAGATTCGGACTGCACAGACATACCTGACTCAAAACGCACACAAGTTTTTCATACGGACTCCGAATTGGGTGATTCTTTTTTTGTTGGAAACTAGATTTCGTGCACTTTCCAACCCAATTGGAATCACCTTCAAATTCGTCCGGAGCGTTGAGTTGTGGACGAAACAATCCGATGCTGCAGCAGAATCCGAGTCAAACTACAAGTCCAAAGGTGTTACATCACCTCCACTTGGGCCCATTGGCCTTGTACGACCTAGATTTAGTTTTAGGCTGCCTTGGGACGTCCTCCCACCTCCTTGGCCGCCACCCCTTGATCCTATATAAGTAGATCCATGATGAGGACATCAATACAATTGTTACACCCACAGCCCCTGCTGCTATACATACTGGACCAATTACTAGAGCTCGTGCACGCCAACTAAATTACCAGGTACTTTCGTTTCTTGGGAATGATTCTAATGTTCATGAGAATATGATTCTGCCTAAATTGGATACATTTGTTTTGCTTACAAATGAAGGGCCTAGCTTGGAGAAGGATGAACATTGGAGCAAGAACAAGCATGGAGATGATAGCATGCGCAAGGGGAACAAGAACGGAGTTACAAGTGATGATTTCAGGACTTTGAAGCCACCATAATGGGTGCATGAAGCCTTGGACGAAATATACAAGATGCCACTTCATAAATTTCGTCCCGAGGCTATTTTAGGTGCTGCGTCACCTTATTATTGGGCCAGGCCCATGTAATTTCGAAATACATAAGTATAGGCTATTTTTAGAGTCCGTATGTGTGGGGAAACAAGAGATAGGGTTGATTTCGGACCCCTCCACCAAGGGCCACGAAATTCCCCCCTCTTCCTCCATATATACAGCCCTTAGGGCATCGTTTAGACTTTGGGTTTGTTTAGATTAAAAGTTCGCCATAGCTGCAACTTCGCGTACTTCGTTTGTGTTCAACGACCAGACAAAGGCGTCACAGAACCCCACCTTGATCAATAAAGCTTTCATCTTATATTCGCAATATTCAGATTGCAATCTTAGTTTCTTGCTTGTTCTTCGTTTGCTCGCAGGAAACAGACCCTCGTGGTCAGGTTGATCGTGCTCCGGCGTGGTCAATAACCTCTCGGAGTTGGTTTAGCGATTGCTAAGGCGCGACGTCCTCGCACGTTCGTAGTCGGATCGTCAAAGTCGACTTCCACCAAAGCGAAATCCACCATCTCATCGAAAGACGGGACACCTTTGCCTCTATCAAGATGATGAGGACATCAATACAATTGTTACACCCACAACCCCTGCTGCTATACATACTGGACCAATTACTAGAGCTCGTGCACGCCAACTAAATTACCAGGTACTTTCGTTTCTTGGTAATGATTCTAATGTTCATGAGAATATGATGCTGCCTAAATTGGATACATTTGTTTTGCTTACAAATGAAGGGCCTAGCTTGGAGAAGGATGAACATTGGAGCAAGAACAAGCATGGAGATGATGGCATGCGCAAGGGGAACAAGAACGGAGTTACAAGTGATGATTTCAGGACTTTGAAGCCACCATAATGGGTGCATGAAGCCTTGGACGAAATATACAAGATGCCACTTCATAAATTTCGTCCCGAGGCTATTTTAGGTGCTGGGTCACCTTATTATTGGGCCAGGCCCATGTAATTTCGAAATACATAAGTATAGGCTATTTTTAGAGTCCGTATGTGTGGGGAAACAAGAGATAGGGATGATTTCGGACTCCTCCACCAAGGGCCACGAAATTCCCCCCTCTTCCTCCATATATACAGCCCTTAGGGCATCGTTTAGACTTTGGGTTTTGTTTAGATTAAAAGTTCGCCATAGCTGCAACTTCGCGTACTTCGTTTGTGTTCAACGACCAGACAAAGGCGTCACAGAACCCCACCTTGATCAATAAAGCTTTCATCTTATATTCGCAATATCCAGATTGCAATCTTAGTTTCTTGCTTGTTCTTCGTTTGCTCGCAGGAAACAGACCCTCGTGGTCAGGTTGATCGTGCTCCGGCGTGGTCAATAACCTCTCGAAGTTGGTTTAGCGATTGCTAAGGCGCGACGTCCTCGCACGCTCGTAGTCGGATCGTCAAAGTCGACTTCCACCAAAGCGAAATCCACCATCTCATCGAAAGACGGGACACCTTTGCCTCTATCAAGTGGTATCAGATTTCCAGGTTGCTCGGTGAGATTTTACAGTTTTTCATAGTTTAGATCGAGTCTGTTTTTCATACCTACAGTCCACGAAAAAGCCACACGAAAAAAACTTAGGGTTAGTTCATCATATCCGAACCAATCTGAGCCTTTGCATAATCTTTTTAGGGTTTTGCTTTGTTGAATTTGCGGTTGCATCGTCGGTCTAGTTGCTGGTCTTAGAGTCTAGTCTTTTAGAGTTTCGAGTTCTGGTCATAAGTTGTCACGCCGCCGCCGCACCATCATCATCGCCCCTGCCATCTACCACCACCGCTCCGAATCCGTATCCATATACCACCACCAATTCGTGCCCATATACCACCACCGATCCATATCCATATACTACCACCGCTACCACCACCGCTGCCATACACCACCACCATATATCCACCACCAATCCGAGTTCCTTGCTTATTAGGTTTGTTTTCGAGATCCATCTAGATTCAGATTCGTGTTTCCTTGCCGGAGTAGGTTTCGGAAAAAAAAAATTCGAAAACGCATTTTTCGAAAAAAATTCCGGCTATCCTATTTTTAGGTGTTTTTGAGTGTTTTGAGACAGGTGCCATTATAGGAAGTTTTTTTGACCTGTTTCCAGTTTTTGGGTCCGGGCAGTCGAAAAAAAAAATTTGGTCGAAAAAAAAATTTTCATGCCCATCCTGTCAGTTTGACCTAGGAAGAGTTTTGAGACACTCGCCATTATAGTGATTTTTCGCAAAAAAAAAACAGCGCAAAAAAATAAAAGAGCGCGCAAAAAAAAAGAGCGAAAAAAAAATTCAGAGTGTGCTTTTCCCTTGTTTACGTGCCGCGCCGTGATTTTGTTGGTGTTCTAGGCTCGCGTCTCTAGCACAGTCTAGCCTAGGACCAGCACAGTACCGTCGTTGAGCGTTTATTCAACTTTGCATCTCTGAATTGATTATTGCTGACCCTTTTTGCTACCATACTATAAGCCTTCCCAGCTCCACATACATCTACGTCGTGTGTTTGACTCTCCCTGGTAATCGCTCTATCCAAGCTTTGAGAGTTTTTGACTACAACGGTTGCCGATCACCGCCTGCTGCTGGGTAAGAACTGGTAAGAATTTGAGATTTGCTTGACGGATTTGTGATACACCACCACCACTTCTTAGTAGTTTGTAGGATGATATTCTTGTGTGTTTCTATTGCTGCTAACCATGCCAGGATCACAAGCCGACGAGATTGACTGGGAGAACTTATCGAACAAGGAGCTTCATGATAAGTTTCAGCAAATGATGACTGAACAGGTACAAGATGTGCTGAACAATTTTGAAGAGGCCACGGAGAAGATCACTGGCCTTGAGAAGACGTTCGAAACAAAGCTCGATAACAGATTTAATGAACTGCTTGCGCGTCTTCCACCACCGGCTGCACCTGTCGCACCTCTGCAACAACAACAACTACGCCCCCTTCCGAATCAGTATGGACGAGCACAGCGTGTTCCTTGTCGGAGTAGGTTTCGGAAAAAAAAAGTCGGGTAGCCACGCTCCGTTTAGGCCCAAAATTTTTCGAAAACGCATTTTTCGAAAAAATTTCTGGCTATCCTATTTTTAGGTGTTTCTGAGTGTTTTGAGACAGGTGCCATTATAGGAAGTTTTTTTTGACCCGTGTCCAGTTTTTGGGTCCGGGCAGTCGAAAAAAAAAATTTGGTCGAAAAATTTCGTGCCCATCCTGTCAGTTTGAGCTAGGAAGAGTTTTGAGACACTCGCCATTATAGTGATTTTTCGCAAAAAAAAAGAGCGCAAAAAAAAAGAGCGAAAAAAAAATTCAGAGTGTGCTTTTCCCTTGTTTACGTGCCGCGCCGTGATTTTGTTGGTGTTCTAGGCTCGCGTCTCTAGCACAGTCTAGCCTAGGACCAGCACAGTACCGTCGTTGAGCGTTTATTCAACTTTGCATCTCTGAATTGATTATTGCTGACCCTTTTTGCTACCATAGTATAAGCCTTCCCAGCTCCACATACATCTACGTCGTGCGTTTGACTCTCCCTGGTAATCGCTCTATCCAAGCTTTGAGAGTTTTTGACTACAACGGTTGCCGATCACCGCCTGTTGCTGGGTAAGAACTGGTAAGAATTTGAGTTTTGCTTGACGGATTTGTGACACCCACCACCACCACTTGTTCGTAGTCTGTAGGATCATATTCTTGTGTGTTTCTATTGCTGCTAACCATGCCAGGATCACAAGCCGACGAGATTGACTGGGAGAATTTATCGAACAAGGAGCTTCATGATAAGTTTCAGCAAATGATGACTGAACAGGTGCAAGATGTGCTGAACAATTTTGAAGAGGCCATGGAGAAGATCACTGGCTTTGAGAAGACGTTCGAAACAAAGCTCGATAACAAGTTTAATGAATTGCTCGCGCGTCTTCCACCACCACCACCCGCTGCAGCTAATGCACCTCTCCAACAACAACAACAACAACGACTACCTCCACGTCGCGAAGCAGACCTCCGCCGAGCAAGCCGTGTTCCTCTTGCGTTTGGCCAAACTGTTGGTGCTGCTGTTGATACTTCTGTGGCTCCTGCTGCTGATGCGGAGGAGGATGATTATGTGGGAGATTATGAGGATGAGGTTTGATGAGGACATCAATACAATTGTTACACCCACAGCCCCTGCTGCTATACATACTGGACCAATTACTAGAGCTCGTGCACGCCAACTAAATTACCAGGTACTTTCGTTTCTTGGTAATGATTCTAATGTTCATGAGAATATGATGCTGCCTAAATTGGATACATTTGTTTTGCTTACAAATGAAGGGCCTAGCTTGGAGAAGGATGAACATTGGAGCAAGAACAAGCATGGAGATGATGGCATGCGCAAGGGGAACAAGAACGGAGTTACAAGTGATGATTTCAGGACTTTGAAGCCACCATAATGGGTGCATGAAGCCTTGGACGAAATATACAAGATGCCACTTCATAAATTTCGTCCCGAGGCTATTTTAGGTGCTGAGTCACCTTATTATTGGGCCAGGCCCATGTAATTTCGAAATACATAAGTATAGGCTATTTTTAGAGTCCGTATGTGTGGGGAAACAAGAGATAGGGTTGATTTCGGACCCCTCCACCAAGGGCCACGAAATTCCCCCCTCTTCCTCCATATATACAGCCCTTAGGGCATCGTTTAGACTTTGGGTTTTGTTTAGATTAAAAGTTCGCCATAGCTGCAACTTCGCGTACTTCGTTTGTGTTCAACGACCAGACAAAGGCGTCACAGAACCCCACCTTGATCAATAAAGCTTTCATCTCATATTCGCAATATCCAGATTGCAATCTTAGTTTCTTGCTTGTTCTTCGTTTGCTCGCAGGAAACAGACCCTCGTGGTCAGGTTGATCGTGCTCCGGCGTGGTCAATAACCTCTCGGAGTTGGTTTAGCGATTGCTAAGGCGCGACGTCCTCGCACGTTCGTAGTCGGATCGTCAAAGTCGACTTCCACCAAAGCGAAATCCACCATCTCATCGAAAGACGGGACACCTTTGCTTCTATCAAGTGGTATCAGATTTCCAGGTTGCTCGGTGAGATTTTACAGTTTTTCGTAGTTTAGATCGAGTCTGTTCTTCATACCTACAGTCCACGAAAAAAAAATTCAGAGTGTGCTTTTCCCTTGTTTACGTGCCGCGCCGTGATTTTGTTGGTGTTCTAGGCTCGCGTCTCTAGCACAGTCTAGCCTAGGACCAGCACAGTACCGTCGTTGAGCGTTTATTCAACTTTGCATCTCTGAATTGATTATTGCTGACCCTTTTTGCTACCATAGTATAAGCCTTCCCAGCTCCACATACATCTACGTCGTGCGTTTGACTCTCCCTGGTAATCGCTCTATCCAAGCTTTGAGAGTTTTGACTACAACGGTTGCCGATCACCGCCTGTTGCTGGGTAAGAACTGGTAAGAATTTGAGTTTTGCTTGACGGATTTGTGACACCCACCACCACCACTTGTTCGTAGTCTGTAGGATCATATTCTTGTGTGTTTCTATTGCTGCTAACCATGCCAGGATCACAAGCCGACGAGATTGACTGGGAGAATTTATCGAACAAGGAGCTTCATGATAAGTTTCAGCAAATGATGACTGAACAGGTGCAAGATGTGCTGAACAATTTTGAAGAGGCCATGGAGAAGATCACTGGCCTTGAGAAGACGTTCGAAACAAAGCTCAATAACATATTTAATGAATTGCTCGCGCGTCTTCCACCACCACCACCCGCTGCACCTAACGCACCTCTCCAACAACAACAACAACGACTACCTCCACGTCGCGAAATAGACCTTCGCCGAGCGAGCCGTGTTCCTCTTGCGTTTGGCCAAACTGTTGGTGCTGCTGTTGATACTTCTGTGGCTCCTGCTACTGCTGTTGCTGGTACCCAGGAGGATGATGAGTATGCGGGCGATTATGAGGATGAGGTTGATCAAAATCAGATCTACGAGCAGCCGCCAGCACCACCACCAGCAGGTCGACCTCAGGTATATATTCGTAATGGTAGGCCTGCACCACCACCTCAGGTACGAGATGATGTCCATATTCCTAAACTGAAATTGAATATTCCACCATTTGAGGGCAGATATGTTCCTGATATATATCTTACTTGGGAGTTAGAAACTGAACAACGATTTACATGTTTACAATATCCTGAGGAGAGACGAGTTGCTGCTGCTGTTTGTGCTTTCACTAGTTTTGCATGTGTATGGTGGTCTGAACATTGTAGATTATATCCTATTCCAACTACTTGGGCTGCTTTGAAAACTGCTATGCGTACTCGTTGGGTTCCACCATATTATCAACGTGAATTGCTTCAAAAATTACAGCGTTTAAGACAAGGGAAAAATTCTGTAGAAGAATATTATCAGGAATTACAAACTGGCATGATTAGATGTGGTATTGTTGAGGAGAATGAAGCTATGCTTGCATGTTTTCTGGGTGGATTAAATAGAGAGATTCAGACCATTCTAGACTATAAGGAGTATACTAATATCACTCGTTTATTCCATCTTGCTTGTAAAGCTGAACGTGAAGTGCAGGATCGACAAGCATTGGGGCGAACTAACTTTTCTGCAGGCCGACCTTCATCATGGACACCACGTGCATCTTCTACTTCAACTGCACCAGCACCTCCATCCGGTGCCACCTCCAGCCGTGATACAAGAAAACAGGCACAACCACCATTATCTGCCAAGAGCGCACCTGCGGGGCCTGCACAGCGTTCTTCTTCTTCCATGGCATCAACAGGGCACACAAGTGATATTATTTGTCGTTGTTGTAAGGGAGGAGGTCATTATGCGAGAGAATGCAAATCTCCGTGTGTGATGATTGCTACCGCGGATGGTGGATATGAGTCCGCTAGTGACTATGATGAGGAGACTTTGGCTCTTATTACACGTGAAGAACATGGTGGAGATGATTCTGATCATGAGACGCAATACATGGCTCCTGAAGACGCTGACAGGTATGAATGTTTAGTTGCTCAACGTGTTTTGAGTGTGCAGGTCACACAAGTTGAGCAAAATCAGAGGCACAATTTGTTCCATTCCAAGGGAGTTGTGAAGGAACGTTCTGTGCGCGTCATCATAGACGGAGGGAGCTGCAACAACTTGGCTAGCATGGAGATGGTGGAGAAGCTTTCTCTCACCACAAGACCACATCCACATCCTTACTACATCCAATGGTTCAACAACAGCGGCAAGGTTAAGGTAACACGTACTGTTCGTGTGCATTTTAGTATCTCTACATATGCTGATTATGTTGATTGTGATGTGGTACCTATGCAAGCATGTTCCTTATTACTTGGTAGACCATGGCAATTTGATAAAAATTCTGTACACCATGGTAGAAACAATCACTATACTCTTGTTCATAAGGATAAAAATATTACTTTGCTTCCTATGACTCCTGATTCCATTTTGAAAGATGATATTAATAGAGCTAATAAAGCACAACGGGAGAAGAATAAGAGTGAAAATCAGATTGTGGCAAAAGAATTTGAGCAACAAATGAAGCCTAATAATAAACCATCTAGTGTTGCTTCTGAAATTAAATTGAAAAGTGCATGTTTATTTGCCACCAAATCTGATATTGATGAGCTAGATTTCAGCAAATCTGTTTGCTATGCTTTTGTGTGCAAAGAGGCATTATTTTCATTCGAGGATGCGCCTTCCTCTTTGCCTCCTGCTGTCACTAACATTTTGCAGGAGTTCGCTGACGTTTTTCCACAAGACGTGCCACCGGGATTACCGCCTATTCGAGGGATTGAGCATCAGATTGACTTAATTCCCGGTGCTTCACTGCCAAACCGTGCACCATACCGTACCAATCCAGAGGAGACGAAGGAGATTATGCGTCAAGTACAAGAGCTTCTCGACAAAGGTTATATACGTGAATCCCTTAGTCCTTGTGCTGTTCCTATTATTCTAGTGCCGAAAAAGGATGGTACATCACGTATGTGTGTTGATTGTAGAGGCATTAATAATATTACTATTCGTTATCGTCATCCTATTCCTAGGCTCGATGATATGCTTGATGAATTGAGTGGCTCTACAATATTCTCCAAAGTTGATTTGCGTAGTGGCTACCATCAAATTCGTATGAAATTGGGAGATGAATGGAAAACAGCATTTAAAACTAAGTTTGGATTATATGAGTGGTTAGTCATGCCTTTTGGGTTAACTAATGCACCTAGTACTTTCATGAGATTAATGAACGAAGTTTTACGTGCTTTCATTGGACGATTTGTGGTAGTTTACTTTGATGACATATTGATTTATAGCAGATCTTTGGAAGAACATTTGGAACATTTACGTGCTGTTTTTATTGCTCTACGTGATGCACGTTTGTTCGGTAACCTAGGGAAGTGCACCTTTTGCACCGACCGAGTATATTTTCTTGGCTATGTTGTTACTCCACAGGGAATTGAAGTTGATAAAGCCAAGATTGAAGCTATTGAGAGTTGGCCGCAGCCCAAAACGGTCACACAAGTGAGGAGTTTTCTTGGCCTCGCTGGATTCTATAGGCGTTTTGTGAGAGATTTCAGCACCATTGCTGCACCTCTCAACGAGCTTACAAAGAAAGATGTGCCTTTTCTTTGGGGTACCGCACAGGAAGAAGCCTTCACGGTATTGAAAGATAAGTTGACACATGCTCCTTTACTCCAACTTCCTGATTTTAATAAGACTTTTGAGCTTGAATGTGATGCTAGTGGAATTGGATTAGGAGGTGTGTTATTACAAGATGGCAAACCTGTTGCATACTTTTCTGAAAAATTGAGTGGGCCTAGTCTGAATTATTCTACTTATGATAAAGAATTATATGCTCTTGTTCGGACTTTAGAAACATGGCAACATTATTTATGGCCCAAAGAATTTGTTATACATTCTGATCATGAATCTTTGAAACATATTAAAAGTCAAGCTAAACTGAATCGTAGAGATGCTAAATGGGTTGAATTCATTGAGACTTTTCCTTATGTCATTAAACACAAGAAGGGAAAAGAAAATGTTATTGCTGATGCATTGTCTCGCCGCTATACTATGCTTTCACAACTTGACTTCAAAATATTTGGTTTGGAGACCATCAAAGATCAATATGTGCATGATGCTGATTTTAAAGATGTAATGCAGAATTGTAAAGAAGGAAGAATGTGGAACAAGTTTGTCATTAACGATGGATTTGTGTTTCGTGCTAATAAGCTATGCATTCCAGCTAGCTCCGTTCGTCTTTTGTTGTTGCAGGAGGCGCATGGAGGAGGATTAATGGGACACTTTGGCGTGAAGAAGACGGAGGACGTACTTGCTACACATTTCTTTTGGCCAAAGATGAGACGGGATGTTGAGCGTTTTATTGCTCGATGCACTACATGTCAAAAAGCTAAGTCACGACTCAATCCTCATGGTTTATATATGCCTTTGCCTGTACCTAGTGTTCCTTGGGAGGATATATCTATGGATTTTGTTTTAGGTTTACCTCGAACAAAGAAGGGGAGGGATAGCATATTTGTTGTCGTGGATAGATTCTCGAAAATGGCACACTTTATACCATGTCATAAAAGCGATGATGCTGTTAATGTTGCTGATTTGTTCTTTCGTGAAATTATTCGCTTGCATGGTGTGCCAAATACTATTGTTTCAGATCGTGATACTAAATTTCTTAGCCACTTTTGGAGATGTTTATGGGCTAAGTTGGGGACTAAACTTCTTTTTAGTACTACTTGTCACCCCCAAACTGATGGACAAACTGAAGTAGTCAATAGAACGTTGTCTACTATGCTTAGGGCTGTTTTGAAGAATAATAAGAAAATGTGGGAGGAATGCTTGCCTCATATTGAATTTGCTTATAATCGTTCATTGCATTCTACTACTAAGATGTGTCCTTTTGAAGTTGTGTATGGTTTCCTACCTCGTGCACCTATTGATTTGTTGCCTCTTCCATCTTCGGAGAAGGTTAATTTTGATGCTAAACAACGTGCTGAATTGATTTTAAAAATGCATGAGTTAACTAAGGAAAACATTGAGCGTATGAATGCTAAATATAAACTTGCTGGAGATAAGGGTAGAAAACATGTTGTGTTTGCACCTGGAGATCTTGTTTGGTTACATTTGCGTAAGGATAGATGTCCTGATTTGCGCAAATCAAAGCTAATGCCACGTGCTGATGGTCCCTTTAAGGTGTTAGAGAAAATAAATGATAATGCATATAAACTTGAGCTGCCTGCAGATTTTGGGGTTAGTCCCACTTTTAACATTGCAGATTTGAAGCCTTATTTGGGTGAGGAAGATGAACTTCCGTCGAGGACGACTTCATTTCAAGAAGGGGAGGATGATGAGGACATCAATACAATTGTTACACCCACAGCCCCTGCTGCTATACATACTGGACCAATTACTAGAGCTCGTGCACGCCAACTAAATTACCAGGTACTTTCGTTTCTTGGTAATGATTCTAATGTTCATGAGAATATGATGCTGCCTAAATTGGATACATTTGTTTTGCTTACAAATGAAGGGCCTAGCTTGGAGAAGGATGAACATTGGAGCAAGAACAAGCATGGAGATGATAGCATGCGCAAGGGGAACAAGAACGGAGTTACTAGTGATGATTTCAGGACTTTGAAGCCACCATAATGGGTGCATGAAGCCTTGGACGAAATATACAAGATGCCACTTCATAAATTTCGTCCCGAGGCTATTTTAGGTGCTGCGTCACCTTATTATTGGGCCAGGCCCATGTAATTTCGAAATACATAAGTATAGGCTATTTTTAGAGTCCGTATGTGTGGGGAAACAAGAGATAGGGTTGATTTCGGACCCCTCCACCAAGGGCCACGAAATTCCCCCCTCTTCCTCCATATATACAGCCCTTAGGGCATTGTTTAGACTTTGGGTTTTGTTTAGATTAAAAGTTCGCCATAGCTGCAACTTCGCGTACTTCGTTTGTATTCAACGACCAGACAAAGGCGTCACAGAACCCCACCTTGATCAATAAAGCTTTCATCTTATATTCCCAATATCCAGACTGCAATCTTAGTTTCTTGCTTGTTCTTCATTTGCTCGCAGGAAACAGACCCTCGTGGTCAGGTTGATCGTGCTCCGGCGTGGTCAATAACCTCTCGAAGTTGGTTTAGCGATTGCTAAGGCGCGACGTCCTCGCACGCTCGTAGTCGGATCGTCAAAGTCGACTTCCACCAAAGCGAAATCCACCATCTCATCGAAAGACGGGACACCTTTGCCTCTATCAATCCATCTAGTAGCTTTTCCTTGGGATTTGTTTAGTTAAAAGTTAGCCATTGCAACTTCGTGTACTTCGTTTGTGTCCAACGACCAGACCAAGACCGCTTCCGGATCCCCACCATTATCAATACCTCATATATATTTGCAATATTCAGATTGCTTTATCATATTCTTGCTCGTTCTTCGATTGCTTGCAGGGATATACCTTCGTGGTCAGGCTGACCGTGCTTCCGGCATCGTCAGTAACCTCAGGAGATTGGTTTAGCGATTGCTAAGGCGCAACGTCGTGCACGTTTGTAGTCGGATCGTCAAAGTCGTCTCCACCAAATCGATAGTTATCATCTCATCGAAAGATCGGGACACCCTCGCCTCTATCAAGTGGTATCAGTTTTCAGGTTGCTCGGTGAGATTTTACAGTTTTTCATAGTTTAGATCGCATCTGTCATTCATACCTACAGTCCATGAAAAAGCCATAAAAAAGTTAGATCTGTTCATTATTTATCCAAGCCAGTCTGAGCCTTTGCAATTTTCTATTCATTGCTTGCATAGTTGAATTATCGGTTGCATCGTCGTGTTAGTTGCTGGTCTTAGTGTCTAGTTCCTTTAGAGTTCCGAGTTCTCTTCACATTAGTCACGCCGCCGCTGCATCATTATCCCTTCCGCTGTCCACCATCCCATCCATTAATTTCCACCACGTGCTACGCATTGTTCATTGTCATAATCATAGTTGAGGTCATTCACATCTTCGCCTGATCCAATCTGCATCTTATCTAGTTTGTCTTGGAAAGAGGGAGAAAAAAAAGATAGAGGAAAAAAAAAGAGGAAAAAAAAGAAAAATAGAGAGAAGAAAAAAAAAGCGTGAGAAAAAAAAGAGAGAAGAAAAAAAATCAGATCTATCTAGAATCAATCTCGTACCTGAATTCGGATTGGAATCTGTTTTGCGCACTGTTCAGTAAAACAGGTGTATCTTCCTCATACGAAGTCCGTTTTGGCTCCGTGAGTACTCAAATTGAAGCTAGGGACGAGCCGCATCTAAATAGTTGCAGAAGCTAGTTCAGTATTTGACACCTCAAGATCGGCTTCTAAATAGGTCTTTTTGCCCTCTGAAGTTCGTGAACACAGCTTGTTCCAAATTTTCAGGCCAGTTTTAGAATTCTTTGACTCCTCATATCAACTCGGAATTGAGTGATTCTTTTTGCATTGGAAAGCTTGAGTTAGTAGAATTCTTTGAAAGAATTTATCAGAAAATTGGCTCAAACTTTTCAAGAGGAAAGTTGGAGAGAGAGTTGTTGTATATCCTGTTTGGCAGTTGTTTTTCATCATTATCTTTACTGTCGTTGTGATCTTCACTTATATCTTGCTGTCCAGAGCTACTTAGTATCTTTCATTGATGCTAGTTGTGCTACGCCGTGACCTCATTAGTGTTCTAGGCTCGCGTCTCTAGTCCGGTCTAGCCTAGGACCAGCACAGTACCGTCGTTGAGCGTTTATTCAACATTGCATCTTTGAATTGATTATTGCTAATCTTTTGCTACCATATATAGCCAACCTAGCTCCACATATTTTTACACCGTGTATATGTACGCTCCCCTGGCAATCGCTTCACTCAATATTCGGAGTTACTTGACACCGCTGGTTGCCGATCACCGCCTGCTGCATGGTAAGAACTTGTAAGACATTGATATTTGCTTTACTGTGAGCGTTTTACCACCACATCCTAGTAGTTATAGGAACATTATTTTTGTGTTTTGTTTCTTGTTCTACTAATCATGACAGGATCCAGAGTCAATTCATGGGCTTTGTCGATCGCGGGAGACGTGCCACCACCTTTGCAAATACCACAACCGTCACGAGAGGTGCACAAACATCCAAATGCACATGATCAGGTTAATGTATCTATACCACCATTTAATGGCCGTTTTAAACCTGCTTTATATATTGAATGGGAGTTCGACATAAAAAATATATTTGCTTCCCATAATTTCAATGAACATAAAAAGGTTAAGGTTGCGGTTGGTTCTTTCACTGGTTATGCTTTGGTTTGGTGGAGTGAATATTGTCGGTTACACCCTGATTATATACCTACTACTTGGGATGATTTGAAACTTGCCATGCGACATACTTTCGTCCCTGCTTATTATACTCGTGACATGATTAAGAAGTTGCAACACTTAAAACAAGGTAGTGAAACTGTAACAAAATATTATGATGATTTACAAACTACCTTATTGCATTCCTCTTTTGATAGAGGCGAGGGTGTCCCGATCTTTCGATGAGATGATAACTATCGATTTGGTGGAGACGACTTTGACGATCCGACTACAAACGTGCACGACGTTGCGCCTTAGCAATCGCTAAACCAATCTCCTGAGGTTACTGACGATGCCGGAAGCACGGTCAGCCTGACCACGAAGGTCTATTCCTGCAAGCAATCGAAGAACGAGCAAGAATATGATAAAGCAATCTGAATATTGCAAATATATATGAGGTATTGATAATGGTGGGAATCCGTAAGCGGTCTTGGTCTGGTCGTTGGACACAAACGAAGTACACGAAGTTGCGTTGGCTAACTTTTAACTAAACAAATCCCAAGGAAAAGCTACTAGATGGATCTACTTATATAGGAGCAAGGGGTGGAGGCCAAGGAGGTGGGAGGACGTCCCAAGGCAGCCTAAAACTAAATCTAGGTCGTACAAGGCCAATGGGCCCAAGTGGAGGTGATGTAACACCTTTGGACTTGTAGTTTGACTCGGATTCTGCTGCAGCATCAGATTGTTTCGCCCACAACTCAACGCTCCGGACGAATTTGAAGGTGATTCCAATTGGGTTGGAAAGTGCACGAAATCTAGTTTCCAACAAAAAAAGAATCACCCAATTCGGAGTCCGTATGAAAAACTTGTGTGCGTTTTGAGTCAGGTGTGTCTGTGCAGTCCGAATCTGAATCCAGAACGTGAGAGACTTGGACTCTATCTTCTCTTGGGCCAAAAGTGACGTGAGAGAACTTTTTGGACAGAAAATAAACATCTCTTTCTTCCTTATCTTCATATGTGGATTGTACAAATGTCCCATACACCTGCAATTAGACAAAACACAAAAGTGTGTGAAGTATTTTTGTTCTGGATAACATAAATAGATTATTGAATAGTTTGCACTAGAAATCACCTGACAAATATGCATATATGCAATATTTTTGGTCATATCCAAGGTAGTCATGTCCTCATCATTCGTGGCCCTTGGTGGAGGGGTCCGAAATCAACCCTATCTCTTGTTTCCCCACACATACGGACTCTAAAAATAGCCTATACTTATGTATTTCGAAATTACATGGGCCTGGCCCAATAATAAGGTGACGCAGCACCTAAAATAGCCTCGGGACGAAATTTATGAAGTGGCATCTTGTATATTTCGTTCAAGGCTTCATGCACCCATTATGGTGGCTTCAAAGTCCTGAAATCATCACTTGTAACTCCGTTCTTGTTCCCCTTGCGCATGCCATCATCTCCATGCTTGTTCTTGCTCCAATGTTCATCCTTCTCCAAGCTAGGCCCTTCATTTGTAAGCAAAACAAATGTATCCAATTTAGGCAGCATCATATTCTCATGAACATTAGAATCATTACCAAGAAACGAAAGTACCTGGTAATTTAGTTGGCGTGCACGAGCTCTAGTAATTGCTCCAGTATGTATAGCAGCAGGGGCTGTGGGTGTAACAATTGTATTGATGTCCTCATCATCCTCCCCTTCTTGAAATGAAGTCGTCCTCGACGGAAGTTCATCTTCCTCACCAAAATAAGGCTTCAAATCTGCAATGTTAAAAGTGGGACTAACCCCAAAATCTGCAGGCAGCTCAAGTTTATATGCATTATCATTTATTTTCTCTAACACCTTAAAGGGACCATCAGCACGTGGCATTAACTTTGATTTGCGCAAATCAGGAAATCTATCCTTACGCAAATGTAACCAAACAAGATCTCCAGGTGCAAACACAACATGTTTTCTACCCTTATCTCCAGCAAGTTTATATTTAGCATTCATGCGCTCAATGTTTTCCTTAGTTAACTCATGCATTTTTAAAATCAATTCAGCACGTTGTTTAGCATCAAAATTAACCTTCTCCGAAGATGGAAGAGGCAACAAATCAATAGGTGCACGAGGTAGGAAACCATACACAACTTCAAAAGGGAACATCTTAGTAGTAGAATGCAATGAACGATTATAAGCAAATTCAATATGAGGCAAGCATTCCTCCCACATTTTCTTATTATTCTTCAAAACAGCCCTAAGCATAATAGACAACGTTCTATTGACTACTTCAGTTTGTCCATCAGTTTGGGGGTGACAAGTAGTACTAAAAAGCAGTTTAGTCCCCAACTTAGCCCATAAACATCTCCAAAAGTGGCTAAGAAATTTAGTATCACGATCTGAAACAATAGTATTTGCACACCATGCAAGCGAATAATTTCACGAAAGAACAAATCAGCAACATTAACAGCATCATCACTTTTATGACATGGTATAAAGTGTGCCATTTTCGAGAATCTATCCACGACAACAAATATGCTATCCCTCCCCTTCTTTGTTCGAGGTAAACCTAAAACAAAGCCCATAGATATATCCTCCCAAGGAACACTAGGTACAGGCAAAGGCATATATAAACCATGAGGATTGAGTCGTGACTTAGCTTTTTGACATGTAGTGCAGCGAGCAATAAAACGCTCAACATCCCGTCTCATCTTTGGCCAAAAGAAATGTGTAGCAAGTACGTCCTCCGTCTTCTTCACGCCAAAGTGTCCCATTAATCCTCCTCCATGCGCCTCCTGCAACAACAAAAGACGAACGGAGCTAGCTGGAATGCATAGCTTGTTAGCACGAAACACAAATCCATCGTTAACGACAAACTTGTTCCACATTCTTCCTTCTTTGCAATTCTGCATTACATCTTTAAAATCAGCATCATGCACATATTGATCTTTGATGGTGATAGAGGCAAAGGTGTCCCGTCTTTCGATGAGATGATGGATATCGCTTTGGTGGCAGTCGACTTTGACGATCCGACTACGAACGTGCGAGGACGTCGCGCCTTAGCAATCGCTAAACCAACTCCGAGAAGTTATTGACCACGCCGGAGCACGATCAACCTGACCACGAGGGTCTGTTTCCTGCGAGCAAACGAAGAACAAGCAAGAAACTGAGATTGCAATCTGGATATTGCGAATATAAGATGAAAGCTTTATTGATCAAGGTGTGGTTCTGTGACGCCTTTGTCTGGTCGTTGAACACAAACGAAGTACGCGAAGTTGCAGCTATGGCGAACTTTTAATCTAAACAAACCCAAAGTCTAAACGATGCCCTAAGGGCTGTATATATGGAGGAAGAGGGGGGAATTTCGTGGCCCTTGGTGGAGGGGTCCGAAATCAACCCTATCTCTTGTTTCCCCACACATACGGACTCTAAAAATAGCCTATACTTATGTATTTCGAAATTACATGGGCCTGGCCCAATAATAAGGTGAAGCAGCACCTAAAATAGCCTCGGGACGAAATTTATGAAGTGGCATCTTGTATATTTCGTCCAAGGCTTCATGCACCCATTATGGTGGCTTCAAAGTCCTGAAATCATCACTTGTAACTCCGTTCTTGTTCCCCTTGCGCATGCCATCATCTCCATGCTTGTTCTTGCTCCAATGTTCATCCTTCTCCAAGCTAGGCCCTTCATTTGTAAGCAAAACAAATGTATCCAATTTAGGCAGCATCATATTCTCATGAACATTAGAATCATTACCAAGAAACGAAAGTACCTGGTAATTTAGTTGGCGTGCACGAGCTCTAGTAATTGGTCCAGTATGTATAGCAGCAGGGGCTGTGGGTGTAACAATTGTATTGATGTCCTCATCAAATGCCTTGTCAATTTGAATGCACCATCTGATGAGCTACCCACTACTTTGATCACACCACCTATTTTAGAGGACTACGTTGATAATTTGACTTTGCCATGTGATCAAACAACTGAAATACCAACAATTTTGAGTGCACCCATTGAATTAACTATTGATGCAAAAGAACCAATGTTTAATCATTTTGATATGACCTCTAATCTTGGTGATGATTCTGTGTTGAATGACTTATTGCATGTTTGCTTATTTAAGCATGTTGTAGCATGTAAATTTGATGCAAGTAAGGTTTATTCACCAATGTTGGGATGGTTTAATGATGAACATTGTCAATCTTTTGAAATGAATAAGAGCTTCACTTATATGTGCAAACTGAGTTGCAATATTTTCATGCCTTCTACTTCTTGTGCTAATTTTTTGGCTTTAGATTTTATGAACTATGCAAGGTACTCATCTATTCATGTGTCATATATGCAAAAATCAAGGGAAGTAAAAATGGATGACATATACATATACAACATGTACACCTTGTCTCTTTTGTTAGCCACATTTCAGATTAAGCAACGCCGAGGACGGCTTTATTTTCAAGAAGGGGAGGATGATGAGGACATGACTACCTTGGATATGATCAAAAATATTGCATATATGCATATTTGTCAGGTGATTTCTAGTGCAAACTATTCAATAATCTATTTATGTTATCCAGAACAAAAATACTTCACACACTTTTGTGTTTTGTCTAATTGCAGGTGTATGGGACATTTGTACAATCCACATATGAAGATAAGGAAGAAAGAGATGTTTATTTGCTGTCCAAAAAGTTCTCTCACGTCACTTTTGGCCCAAGAGAAGATAGAGTCCAAGTCTCTCACGTTCTGGATTCAGATTCAGACTGCACAAACATACCTGACTCAAAATGCACACAAGTTTTTCATACGGACTCCGAATTGGGTGATTCTTTTTTTGTTGGAAACTAGATTTCGTGCACTTTCCAACCCAATTGGAATCACCTTCAAATTCGTCCGGAGCGTTGAGTTGTGGACGAAACAATCTGATGCTGCAGCAGAATCCGAGTCAAACTACAAGTCCAAAGGTGTTACATCACCTCCACTTGGGCCCATTGGCCTTGTACGACCTAGATTTAGTTTTAGGCTGCCTTGGGACGTCCTCCCACCTCCTTGGCCGCCACCCCTTGATCCTATATAAGTAGATCCATCTAGTAGCTTTTCCTTGGGATTTGTTTAGTTAAAAGTTAGCCATTGCAACTTCGTGTACTTCGTTTTTGTCCAACGACCAGACCAAGACCGCTTCCGGATCCCCACCATAATCAATACCTCATATATATTTGCAATATTCAGATTGCTTTATCATATTCTTGCTCGTTCTTCGATTGCTTGCAGGAATAGACCTTCGTGGTCAGGCTGACCGTGCTTCCGGCATCGTCAGTAACCTCAGGAGATTGGTTTAGCGATTGCTAAGGCGCAACGTCGTGCACGTTTGTAGTCGGATCGTCAAAGTCGTCTCCACCAAATCGATAGTTATCATCTCATCGAAAGATCGGGACACCCTCGCCTCTATCACATTGTGCCCTTGCTTCCTGTTACCATCAGCCTAAGACGCGCAGATTGGGACCCCCTACCCGAGATCCGCCGGTTTTGACACCGACATTGGTGCTTTCATTGAGAGTTCCTCTGTGTCGTCACTTCGAGGCTTGATGGCATCTTCAATCGTCAACAACACGATCCAGGGTGAGACTTTTCCCCCCGGACAGATCTCTGTGTTCGGCGGCTTCGCACTGTGGGCCGATTCACCTGGCCATCTGGAGTAGATCGACAGCTATGCCCCTGGCCACCAGATCAGGTTCTGAAACTTGAACTACATGGCGGATATTCGCGAAGACTTGATCTTCGACGGATTCGGCCCTGTGCCAGGAGCGCCGGACAGTCACGACGGGCACGGCCTAGACCTGCTGTTGGATAATGCTCGGAACATGATCCCTGCAATAACCCCGGATCTAAATCCGGAACAGGTTGCGTTGCCCAACGAGGAGAGGTAGACCCCGCCTCGCAGACGGCATACACATCGGCAATGGATCCGAACACATGTCTCACCTCTGTGGAGGCCTGTAACCCCGGGCCCCCGGACTCGTATCCGGTCGTTGGTCCAGGTCCGCTCACTCTTAAGCCAGCCAAGCCAAGTTCGGCTCCGGTAATGGAGCTTACCGCTGTGGACATCTTCCAGCACTCACCCTTTGGCGACATGCTGAACTTATTAAAGTCTCTTTCTTTGTCAGGAGGCTCTGGACCGAACTATGTCCGGCCTGAGGGGGAAGCAGGTGATGAAGGAATTCGCTGCCCACCCACCAACCACTACATTGCCACGGTCGATGATTTAACCGACGTGCTCAACTTCGACTACAAAGACATCGACGGTATGGACGATGATGCAGAAGACTTAAAGGAGCCACCGCTCACAGGGCAGCGTGATAGAGGCGGAGGTGTCCCGTCTTTCGATGAGATGGTGGATTTCGCTTTGGTGGAAGTCGACTTTGACGATCCGACTACGAACGTGCGAGGACGTCGCGCCTTAGCAATCGCTAAACCAACTCCGAGAGGTTATTGACCACGCCGGAGCACGATCAACCTGACCACGAGGGTCTGTTTCCTGCGAGCAAACGAAGAACAAGCAAGAAACTAAGATTGCAAGCTGGATATTGCGAATATAAGATGAAAGCTTTATTGATCAAGGTGGGGTTCTATGACGCCTTTGTCTGGTGGTTGAACACAAACGAAGTACGCGAAGTTGCAGCTATGGCGAACTTTTAATCTAAACAAAACCCAAAGTCTAAACGATGCCCTAAGGGCTATATATATGGAGGAAGAGGGGGGGAATTTCGTGGCCCTTGGTGGAGGGGTCCGAAATCAACCCTATCTCTTGTTTCCCCACACATACGGACTCTAAAAATAGCCTATACTTATGTATTTCAAAATTACATGGTCCTGGCCCAATAATAAGGTGACGCAGCACCTAAAATAGCCTCGGGACGAAATTTATGAAGTGGCATCTTGTATATTTCGTCCAAGGCTTCATGCACCCATTATGGTGGCTTCAAAGTCCTGAAATCATCACTTGTAACTCCGTTCTTGTTCCCCTTGCGCATGCCATCATCTCCATACTTGTTCTTGCTCCAATGTTCATCCTTCTCCAAGCTAGGCCCTTCATTTGTAAGCAAAACAAATGTATCCAATTTAGGCAGCATCATATTCTCATGAACATTAGAATCATTACCAAGAAACGAAAGTACCTGGTAATTTAGTTGGCGTGCACGAGCTCTAGTAATTGGTCCAGTATGTATAGCAGCAGGGGTTGTGGGTGTAACAATTGTATTGATGTCCTCATCATCCTCCCCTTCTTGAAATGAAGTCGTCCTCGACGGAAGTTCATCTTCCTCACCCAAATAAGGCTTCAAATCTGCAATGTTAAAAGTGGGACTAACCCCAAAATCTGCAGGCAGCTCAAGTTTATATGCATTATCATTTATTTTCTCTAACACCTTAAAGGGACCATCAGCACGTGGCATTAACTTTTCTACCCTTATCTCCAGCAAGTTTATATTTAGCATTCATGCGCTCAATGTTTTCCTTAGTTAACTCATGCATTTTTAAAATCAATTCAGCACGTTGTTTAGCATCAAAATTAACCTTCTCCGAAGATGGAAGAGGCAACAAATCAATAGGTGCACGAGGTAGGAAACCATACACAACTTCAAAAGGGCACATCTTAGTAGTAGAATGCAATGAACGATTATAAGCAAATTCAATATGAGGCAAGCATTCCTCCCACATTTTCTTATTATTCTTCAAAACAGCCCTAAGCATAGTAGACAACGTTCTATTGACTACTTCAGTTTGTCCATCAGTTTGGGGGTGACAAGTAGTACTAAAAAGCAGTTTAGTCCCCAACTTAGCCCATAAACATCTCCAAAAGTGGCTAAGAAATTTAGTATCACGATCTGAAACAATAGTATTTGATGAGGACATCAATACAATTGTTACACCCACAGCCCCTGCTGCTATACATACTGGACCAATTACTAGAGCTCGTGCACGCCAACTAAATTACCAGGTACTTTCGTTTCTTGGTATTGATTCTAATGTTCATGAGAATATGATGCTGCCTAAATTGGATACATTTGTTTTGCTTACAAATGAAGGGCCTAGCTTGGAGAAGGATGAACATTGGAGCAAGAACAAGCATGGAGATGATGGCATGCGCAAGGGGAACAAGAACGGAGTTACAAGTGATGATTTCAGGACTTTGAAGCCACCATAATGGGTGCATGAAGCCTTGGACGAAATATACAAGATGCCACTTCATAAATTTCGTCCCGAGGCTATTTTAGGTGCTGCGTCACCTTATTATTGGGCCAGGCCCATGTAATTTCGAAATACATAAGTATAGGCTATTTTTAGAGTCCGTATGTGTGGGGAAACAAGATATAGGGTTGATTTCGGACCCCTCCACCAAGGGCCACGAAATTCCCCCCTCTTCCTCCATATATACAGCCCTTAGGGCATCGTTTAGACTTTGGGATTTGTTTAGTTAAAAGTTTGCCTCCTGCTGTCACTAACATTTTGCAGGAGTTCGCTGACGTTTTTCCACAAGACGTGCCACCGGGATTACCGCCTATTCGAGGGATTGAGCATCAGATTGACTTAATTCCCGGTGCTTCACTGCCAAACCGTGCACCATACCGTACCAATCCAGAGGAGACGAAGGAGATTATGCGTCAAGTACAAGAGCTTCTCGACAAAGGTTATATACGCGAATCCCTTAGTCCTTGTGCTGTTCCTATTATTCTAGTGCCGAAAAAGGATGGTACATCACGTATGTGTGTTGATTGTAGAGGCATTAATAATATTACTATTCGTTATCGTCATCCTATTCCTAGGCTAGATGATATGCTTGATGAATTGAGTGGCTCTACAATATTCTCCAAAGTTGATTTGCGTAGTGGCTACCATCAAATTCGTATGAAATTGGGAGATGAATGGAAAACAGCATTTAAAACTAAGTTTGGATTATATGTGTGATTAGTCATGCCTTTTGGGTTAACTAATGCACCTAGTACTTTCATGAGATTAATGAACGAAGTTTTACGTGCTTTCATTGGACGATTTGTGGTAGTTTACTTTGATGACATATTGATTTATAGCAGATCTTTGGAAGAACATTTGGAACATTTACGTGCTGTTTTTATTGCTCTATGTGATGCACGTTTGTTTGGTAACCTTGGGAAGTGCACCTTTTGCACCGACCGAGTATCTTTTCTTGGCTATGTTGTTACTCCACAGGGAATTGAAGTTGATAAAGCCAAGATTGAAGCTATTGAGAGTTGGCCGCGGCCCAAAACGGTCACACAAGTGAGGAGTTTTCTTGGCCTCGCTGGATTCTATAGGCGTTTTGTGAGAGATTTCAGCACCATTGCTGCACCTCTCAATGAGCTTACAAAGAAAGATGTGCCTTTTCTTTGGGGTACCGCACAGGAAGAAGCCTTCACGGTATTGAAAGATAAGTTGACACATGCTCCTTTACTCCAACTTCCTGATTTTAATAAGACTTTTGAGCTTGAATGTGATGCTAGTGGAATTGGATTAGGAGGTGTGTTATTACAAGATGGCAAACCTGTTGCATACTTTTCTGAAAAATTGAGTGGGCCTAGTCTGAATTAGTCTACTTATGATAAAGAATTATATGCTCTTGTTCGGACTTTAGAAACATGGCAACATTATTTATGGCCCAAAGAATTTGTTATACATTCTGATCATGAATCTTTGAAACATATTAAAAGTCAAGCAAAACTGAATCGTAGACATGCTAAATGGGTTGAATTCATTGAGACTTTCCCTTATGTCATTAAACACAAGAAGGGAAAAGAAAATGTTATTGCTGATGCATTGTCTCGTCGCTATACTATGCTTTCACAACTTGACTTCAAAATATTTGGTTTGGAGACCATCAAAGATCAATATGTGCATGATGATGATTTTAAAGATGTAATGCAGAATTGTAAAGAAGGAAGAATGTGGAACAAGTTTGTTGTTAACGATGGATTTGTGTTTCGTGCTAACAAGCTATGCATTCCAGCTAGCTCCGTTCGTCTTTTGTTGTTGCAGGAGGCGCATGGAGGAGGATTAATGGGACACTTTGGCGTGAAGAAGACGGAGGACGTACTTGCTACACATTTCTTTTGGCCAAAGATGAGACGGGATGTTGAGCGTTTTATTGCTCGCTGCACTACATGTCAAAAAGCTAAGTCACGACTCAATCCTCATGGTTTATATATGCCTTTGCCTGTACCTAGTGTTCCTTGGGAGGATATATCTATGGGCTTTGTTTTAGGTTTACCTCGAACAAAGAAGGGGAGGGATAGCATATTTGTTGTCGTGGATAGATTCTCGAAAATGGCACACTTTATACCATGTCATAAAAGTGATGATGCTGTTAATGTTGCTGATTTGTTCTTTCGTGAAATTATTCGCTTGCATGGTGTGCAAATACTATTGTTTCAGATCGTGATACTAAATTTCTTAGCCACTTTTGGAGATGTTTATGGGCTAAGTTGGGGACTAAACTGCTTTTTAGTACTACTTGTCACCCCCAAACTGATGGACAAACTGAAGTAGTCAATAGAACGTTGTCTATTATGCTTAGGGCTGTTTTGAAGAATAATAAGAAAATGTGGGAGGAATGCTTGCCTCATATTGAATTTGCTTATAATCGTTCATTGCATTCTACTACTAAGATGTTCCCTTTTGAAGTTGTGTATGGTTTCCTACCTCGTGCACCTATTGATTTGTTGCCTCTTCCATCTTCGGAGAAGGTTAATTTTGATGCTAAACAACGTGCTGAATTGATTTTAAAAATGCATGAGTTAACTAAGGAAAACATTGAGCGCATGAATGCTAAATATAAACTTGCTGGAGATAAGGGTAGAAAACATGTTGTGTTTGCACCTGGAGATCTTGTTTGGTTACATTTGCGTAAGGATAGATTTCCTGATTTGCGCAAATCAAAGTTAATGCCACGTGCTGATGGTCCCTTTAAGGTGTTAGAGAAAATAAATGATAATGCATATAAACTTGAGCTGCCTGCAGATTTTGGGGTTAGTCCCACTTTTAACATTGCAGATTTGAAGCCTTATTTGGGTGAGGAAGATGAACTTCCGTCGAGGACGACTTCATTTCAAGAAGGGGAGGATGATGAGGACATCAATACAATTGTTACAGCCACAACCCCTGCTGCTATACATACTGGACCAATTACTAGAGCTCGTGCACGCCAACTAAATTACCAGGTACTTTCGTTTCTTGGTAATGATTCTAATGTTCATGAGAATATGATGCTGCCTAAATTGGATACATTTGTTTTGCTTACAAATGAAGGGCCTAGCTTGGAGAAGGATGAACATTGGAGCCAGAACAAGCATGGAGATGATGGCATGCGCAAGGGAAACAAGAACAGAGTTACAAGTGATGATTTCAGGACTTTGAAGCCACCATAATGGGTGCATGAAGCCTTGGACGAAATATACAAGATGCCACTTCATAAATTTCGTCCCGAGGCTATTTTAGGTGCTGCGTCACCTTATTATTGGGCCAGTCCCATGTAATTTCGAAATACATAAGTATAGGCTATTTTTAGAGTCCGTATGTGTGGGGAAACAAGAGATGGGGTTGATTTCGGACCCCTCCACCAAGGGCCACGAAATTCCCCCCCTCTTCCTCCATATATACAGCCCTTAGGGCATCGTTTAGACTTTGGGTTTTGTTTAGATTAAAAGTTCGCCATAGCTGCAACTTCGCGTACTTCGTTTGTGTTCAACGACCAGACAAAGGCGTCACAGAACCCCACCTTGATCAATAAAGCTTTCATCTTATATTCGCAATATCCAGATTGCAATCTCAGTTTCTTGCTTGTTCTTCGTTTGCTCGCAGGAAACAGACCCTCGTGGTCAGGTTGATCGTGCTCCGGCGTGGTCAATAACCTCTCGGAGTTGGTTTAGCGATTGCTAAGGCGCGACGTCCTCGCACGTTCGTAGTCGGATCGTCAAAGTCGACTTCCACCAAAGCGAAATCCACCATCTCATCGAAAGACGGGACACCTTTGCCTCTATCAAAGAGGAAGGCACGTCCTCGAATGAAAATAATGCCTCTTTGCACACAAAAGCATAGCAAACAGATTTGCTGAAATCTAGCTCATCAATATCAGATTTGGTGGCAAATAAACATGCACTTTTCAATTTAATTTCAGAAGCAACACTAGATGGTTTATTATTAGGCTTCATTTGTTGCTCAAATTCTTTTGCCACAATCTGATTTTCACTCTTATTCGTCTCCTGTTTTGCTTTATTAGCTCTATTAATATCATCTTTCAAAATGGAATCAGGAGTCATAGGAAGCAAAGTAATATTTTTATCCTTATGAACAAGAGTATAGTGATTGTTTCTACCATGGTGTACAGAATTTTTATCAAATTGCCATGGTCTACCAAGTAATAAGGAACATGCTTGCATAGGTACCACATCACAATCAACATAATCAGCGTATGTAGATATACTAAAATGCACACGAACAGTACGTGTTACCTTAACCTTGCCGCTGTTGTTGAACCATTGGATGTAGTAAGGATGTGGATGTGGTCTTGTGGTGAGAGAAAGCTTCTCGACCATCTCCATGCTAGCCAAGTTGTTGCAGCTCCCTCCGTCTATGATGACGCGCACAGAACGTTCCTTCACAACTCCCTTGGTATGGAACAAATTGTGCCTCTGATTTTGCTCAGCTTGTGTGATCTGCACACTCAAAACACGTTGAGCAACTAAACATTCATACCTGTCAGCGTCTTCAGGAGCCATGTATTGCGTCTCATTATCAGAATCATCTCCACCATGTTCTTCACATGTAATAAGAGCCAAAGTCTCCTCATCATAGTCACTAGCGGACTCATATCCACCATCCGCGGTAGCAATCATCACACGCGGAGATTTGCATTCTCTCGCATAATGACCTCCTCCCTTACAACGACGACAAATAATATCACTTGTGTGCCCTGTTGATGCTATGGAAGAAGAAGAACGCTGTGTAGGCCCCGCAGGTGCGCTCTTGGCAGATAATGGTGGTTGTGCCTGTTTTCTTGTATCACGGCTGGAGGTGGCACCTGATGGAGGTGCTGGTGCAGTTGAAGTAGAAGATGCACGTGGTGTCCATGATGAAGGTCGGCTTGCAGAAAAGTTAGTTCGCCCCAATGCTTGTCGATCCTGCACTTCACGTTCAGCTTTACAAGCAAGATGGAATAAACGAGTGATATTAGTATACTCCTTATAGTCTAGAATGGTCTGAATCTCTCTATTTAATCCACCCAGAAAACGTGCAAGCATAGCTTCATTCTCCTCAACAATACCACATCTAATCATGCCAGTTTGTAATTCCTGATAATATTCTTCTACAGAATTTTTTCCTTGTCTTAGACGCTGCAATTTTTGAAGCAATTCACGTTGATAATATGGTGGAACCCAACGCGTACGCATAGCAGTTTTCAAAGCAGCCCAAGTAGTTGGAATAGGATATAATCTACAATGTTCAGACCACCATACACATGCAAAACTAGTGAAAGCACAAACAGCAGCAGCAACTCGTCTCTCCTCAGGATATTGTAAACATGTAAATCGTTGTTCAGTTTCTAACTCCCAAGTAAGATATATATCAGGAACATATCTACCCTCAAATGGTGGAATATTCAATTTCAGTTTAGGAATATGGACATCATCTCGTACCTGAGGTGGTGGTGCAGGCCTACCATTACGAATATATACCTGAGGTCGACCTGCTGGTGGTGGTGCTGGTGGCTGCTCGTAGATCTGATTTTGATCAACCTCATCCTCATAATCGCCCGCATACTCATCATCCTCCTGGGTACCAGCAACAGCAGTAGCAGGAGCCACAGAAGTATCAACATCAGCACCAACAGTTTGGCCAAACGCAAGAGGAACACGGCTTGCTCGGCGAAGGTCTATTTCGCGACGTGGAGGTAGTCGTTGTTGTTGTTGTTGGAGAGGTGCGTTAGGTGCAGCGGGTGGTGGTGGTGGAAGACGCGCGAGCAATTCATTAAATCTGTTATCGAGCTTTGTTTCAAACGTTTTCTCAAGGCCAGTGATCTTCTCCATGGCCTCTTCAAAATTGTTCAGCACATCTTGCACCTGTTCAGTCATCATTTGCTGAAACTTATCATGAAGCTCCTTGTTCGATAAATTCTCCCAGTCAATCTCGTCGGCTTGTGATCCTGGCATGTTAGCAGCAATAGAAACACACAAGAATATGATCCTACAGACTACTAAAAAGTGGTGGTGGTGTATCACAAATCCGTCAAGCAAATCTCAAATTCTTACCAGTTCTTACCCAGCAGCAGGCGGTTATCGGCAACCGTTGTAGTCAAAAACTCTCAAAGCTTGGATAGAGCGATTACCAGGGAGAGTCAAACACACGACGTAGATGTATGTGGAGCTGGGAAGGCTTATAGTATGGTAGCAAAAAGGGTCAGCAATAATCAATTCAGAGATGCAAAGTTGAATAAACGCTCAACGACGGTACTGTGCTGGTCCTAGGCTAGACTGTGCTAGAGACGCGAGCCTAGAACACCAACAAAATCACGGCGCGGCACGTAAACAAGGGAAAAGCACACTCTGAATTTTTTTTTCGCTCTTTTTTTTGTGCTCTTTTTTTTTTGCGCTCCTTTTTTTTTGCGAAAAATCACTATAATGACGAGTGTCTCAAAACTCTTCCTAGGTCAAACTGACAGGATGGGCACGAAATTTTTTTTTGTCGACAATTTTTTTTTTCGACTGCCCGGACCCAAAAACTGGAAACGGGTCAAAAAAAACTTCCTATAATGGCACCTGTCTCAAAACACTCAGAAACACCTAAAAATAGGATAGCCAGAATTTTTTTCGAAAAATGCGTTTTCGAAAAATTTTGGGCCTAAACGGAGCGTGGCTACACGACTCTTTTTTTTTCCGAAACCTACTCCAGCAAGGAAACACGAATCGGAATCTAGATGGATCCCGAAAATAAACCTAATAAGCAAAGAACTCGGATTGGTGGTGGATATATGGTGGTGGTATATGGCAGCGGTGGTGGTAGCGGTGGTAGTATATGGATATGGATCGGTGGTGGTATATGGACACGGATTGGTGGTGGTATATGGATACGGATTCGGTGCGGCGGCGGCGTGACAACTTATGACCAGAACTCGAAACTCTAAAAGACTAGACTCTAAGACCAGCAACTAGACACGACGATGCAACCGCAAATTCAACAAAGCAAAACCCTAAAAAGATTATGCAAAGACTCAGATTGGTTCGGATATGATGAACTAACCCTAATTTTTTTTGTGGCTTTTTCGTGGACTGTAGGTATGAAGAACAGACTCGATCTAAACTACGAAAAACTGTAAAATCTCACCGAGCAACCTGGAAATCTGATACCACTTGATAGAGGCGGAGGTGTCCCGTCTTTCGATGAGATGGTGGATTTCGCTTTGGTGGAAGTCGACTTTGACGATCCGACTACGAACGTGCGAGGACGTCGCGCCTTAGCAATCGCTAAACCAACTCCGAGAGGTTATTGACCACGCCGGAGCACGATCAACCTGACCACGAGGGTCTGTTTCCTGCGAGCAAACGAAGAACAAGCAAGAAACTAAGATTGCAATCTGGATATTGCGAATATAAGATGAAAGCTTTATTGATCAAGGTGGGGTTCTGTGACGCCTTGGTCTGGTCGTTGAACACAAACGAAGTACGCGAAGTTGCAGCTATGGCGAACTTTTAATCTAAACAAAACCCAAAGTCTAAACGATGCCCTAAGGGCTGTATATATGGAGGAAGAGGGGGGGAATTTCGTGGCCCTTGGTGGAGGGGTCCGAAATCAACCCTATCTCTTGTTTCCCCACACATACGGACTCTAAAAATAGCCTATACTTATGTATTTCGAAATTACATGGGCCTGGCCCAATAATAAGGTGACGCAGCACCTAAAATAGCCTCGGGACGGAATTTATGAAGTGGCATCTTGTATATTTCGTCCAAGGCTTCATGCACCCATTATGGTGGCTTCAAAGTCCTGAAATCATCACTTGTAACTCCGTTCTTGTTCTTGCTCCAATGTTCATCCTTCTCCAAGCTAGGCCCTTCATTTGTAAGCAAAACAAATGTATCCAATTTAGGCAGCATCATATTCTCATGAACATTAGAATCATTACCAAGAAACGAAAGTACCTGGTAATTTAGTTGGCGTGCACGAGCTCTAGTAATTGGTCCAGTATGTATAGCAGCAGGGGCTGTGGGTGTAACAATTTTATTGATGTCCTCATCAGAAACAATCACTATACTCTTGTTCATAAGGATAAAAATATTACTTTGCTTCCTATGACTCCTGATTCCATTTTGAAAGATGATATTAATAGAGCTAATAAAGCAAAACAGGAGACGAATAAGAGTGAAAATCAGATTGTGGCAAAAGAATTTGAGCAACAAATGAAGCCTAATAATAAACCATCTAGTGTTGTTTCTGAAATTAAATTGAAAAGTGCATGTTTATTTGCCACCAAATCTGATATTGATGAGCTAGATTTCAGCAAATCTGTTTGTTATGCTTTTGTGTGCAAAGAGGCATTATTTTCATTCGAGGACGTGCCTTCCTCTTTGCCTCCTGCTGTCACTAACATTTTGCAGGAGTTCGCTGACGTTTTTCCACAAGACGTGCCACCGGGATTACCGCCTATTCGAGGGATTGAGCATCAGATTGACTTAATTCCCGGTGCTTCACTGCCAAACCGTGCACCATACCGTACCAATCCAGAGGAGACGAAGGAGATTATGCGTCAAGTACAAGAGCTTCTCGACAAAGGTTATATACGCGAATCCCTTAGTCCTTGTGCTGTTCCTATTATTCTAGTGCCGAAAAAGGATGGTACATCACGTATGTGTGTTGATTGTAGAGGCATTAATAATATTACTATTCGTTATCGTCATCCTATTCCTAGGCTAGATGATATGCTTGATGAATTGAGTGGCTCTACAATATTCTCCAAAGTTGATTTGCGTAGTGGCTACCATCAAATTCGTATGAAATTGGGAGATGAATGGAAAACAGCATTTAAAACTAAGTTTGGATTATATGTGTGATTAGTCATGCCTTTTGGGTTAACTAATGCACCTAGTACTTTCATGAGATTAATGAACGAAGTTTTACGTGCTTTCATTGGACGATTTGTGGTAGTTTACTTTGATGACATATTGATTTATAGCAGATCTTTGGAAGAACATTTGGAACATTTACGTGCTGTTTTTATTGCTCTATGTGATGCACGTTTGTTTGGTAACCTTGGGAAGTGCACCTTTTGCACCGACCGAGTATCTTTTCTTGGCTATGTTGTTACTCCACAGGGAATTGAAGTTGATAAAGCCAAGATTGAAGCTATTGAGAGTTGGCCGCGGCCCAAAACGGTCACACAAGTGAGGAGTTTTCTTGGCCTCGCTGGATTCTATAGGCGTTTTGTGAGAGATTTCAGCACCATTGCTGCACCTCTCAATGAGCTTACAAAGAAAGATGTGCCTTTTCTTTGGGGTACCGCACAGGAAGAAGCCTTCACGGTATTGAAAGATAAGTTGACACATGCTCCTTTACTCCAACTTCCTGATTTTAATAAGACTTTTGAGCTTGAATGTGATGCTAGTGGAATTGGATTAGGAGGTGTGTTATTACAAGATGGCAAACCTGTTGCATACTTTTCTGAAAAATTGAGTGGGCCTAGTCTGAATTATTCTACTTATGATAAAGAATTATATGCTCTTGTTCGGACTTTAGAAACATGGCAACATTATTTATGGCCCAAAGAATTTGTTATACATTCTGATCATGAATCTTTGAAACATATTAAAAGTCAAGCTAAACTGAATCGTAGACATGCTAAATGGGTTGATGATAGAGGCAAAGGTGTCCCGTCTTTCGATGAGATGGTGGATTTCGCTTTCGTGGAAGTCGACTTTGATGATCCGACTACGAACGTGCGAGGACGTCGCGCCTTAGCAATCGCTAAACCAACTCCGAGAGGTTATTGACCACGCCGGAGCACGATCAACCTGACCACGAGGGTCTGTTTCCTGCGAGCAAACGAAGAACAAGCAAGAAACTAAGATTGCAATCTGGATATTGCGAATATAAGATGAAAGCTTTATTGATCAAGGTGGGGTTCTGTGACGCCTTTGTCTGGTCGTTGAACACAAACGAAGTACGCGAAGTTGCAGCTATGGCGAACTTTTAATCTAAACAAAACCCAAAGTCTAAACGATGCCCTAAGGGCTGTATATATGGAGGAAGAGGGGGGGAATTTCGTGGCCCTTGGTGGAGGGGTCCGAAATCAACCCTATCTCTTGTTTCCCCACACATACGGACTCTAAAAATAGCCTATACTTATGTATTTCGAAATTACATGGGCCTGGCCCAATAATAAGGTGACGCAGCACCTAAAATAGCCTCGGGACGAAATTTATGAAGTGGCATCTTGTATATTTCGTCCAAGGCTTCATGCACCCATTATGGTGGCTTCAAAGTCATGAAATCATCACTTGTAACTCCGTTCTTGTTTCCCTTGCGCATGCCATCATCTCCATGCTTGTTCTTGCTCCAATGTTCATCCTTCTCCAAGCTAGGCCCTTCATTTGTAAGCAAAACAAATGTATCCAATTTAGGCAGCATCATATTCTCATGAACATTAGAATCATTACCAAGAAACGAAAGTACCTGGTAATTTAGTTGGCGTGCATGAGCTCTAGTAATTGGTCCAGTATGTATAGCAGCAGGGGTTGTGGGTGTAACAATTGTATTGATGTCCTCATCACAGCGGATTGCCACCTCTTTGTACGATATACATATGGTGAACACTCCAGAAGAAACCAATGGCGACGAGGCAGTAAAGGATAACCCCTTAGGAAGAAAAGCCAAGCATGGGCGCCCTTGGCGCCGCCCCAAGCCCCGCCACATCAATACCGGCCCCGCAGGTGGAATCAGCCCGGATGGTGCCGAAGAGGAATACAACCCCGATCAGCCTACCTTCAAGCAGGTCGGACCGGCTACGGTGGGATATTTGGAAAGGGACGACTATACACCCCCTCCGAAGACGAGGTAAGCCTCGGCAATGACGAATTCGGCGTGCCTGAAGACCCAGTGGAACAAGTTCGCTTTAAGCGACGACTCATAGCCACGACAAAGAGTCTGCAAAGGAAGCAAGAGCAGCTTCAAGCTGACCAAGATTTGCTTGCGGATAGGTGGACCAAGATCCTGGCCGCCGAAATGTACGGATTTGACCGCCCTAGCAAAGGGCATACGAGGCACAACTGGCTACCTCAACCTAAGAAGGAGAATCAAAGGCACACAATCCGACGTCCACACACCACCATGGTCCACAACAGCAAAAAGGATACACAAAGAGGCATCCTAAAGCCTCAGGGCAGCGGCCATAAACGTGAAGCCAAGGAAGCTGGCGCCAAGTCCAGCAACCCCCAGTCCGGTCAACGGACAAAGAACAGCTCAAGCCTATTCGTCCCGAGCCGCATACTTGATCAGCTGTGTGCAATTCACGGTACTCCTACAAGGACTGCAAAGCATACCAACAGAGAATGCGGAATCTTCAAAACAAAGCGACCGGTCGTGTGCCGAAAACAATGAAGGGAAGTGTCTGGTCAAGAGACCCCCCAGGGCACAAACAGTACGGCCGATCGCCCCCCCTATCATACATACCGCGATAATTCAATTGCCGCACCCCCAGACCTAGTGGTCCAGGGGCTCCATAACACATAAAGCCCCCGCGGGTATGAATTTGCAAATAAAGATGTCAGGAGCAAGGGCCAAGTTCATTGGCCCCCCGCTCTAATGGTTGTTCTCAGATAACCAAAAAACGCCACATTTTTGGCGCATTCCCCTCATACGGTAACTCATCGTCCGCCAACGGGATGAACCACGCTGGCTAGATTCCATGTGGTAGGCCGTAAGGCCAAAACCAGTGATATACTCATGCCTACATACAAGGCCAAACCCCGCCACTAGAGCGGAAATCATACAGCTGCCGGAGTAACAAGTCGTGTATAACAATCAATATTTTGATATAACAGCCAACTATCCGGACACCAACTGAGGAGTCCGGGCTACTTCTCGGAATAACACCTAGGTTCATCAGGGTCCAATTAGGAACCTCTAGAACAACTACGGGAGGACGCTCGGCCGCCTCCAAACATTTACCTTCGCAAACTAACTTTTACGCAGGACAGGATTGGCGGCGTGGACTTAGCCCGGACACACAAGGACAGGACCATGCAGGTAGAAGGCAGATCGGATCCGTTTTTGATCCATTCACAGTCCCCTCCAGTTCGGCCATAACAGGTTCCGCCAAAAACCATCCCTTTCTCATAACCATAAATCGCACTTATATGCATAGACATATCATCCTACTGCACTGCGTAGACTTAAATAGGATGCACCAGTCATCGTTTGTCATCGATGCCTCTTTACCATAATACGGCAGCCATGCTTGGTGCTACGCCTGGTTATGCCAGGGGCTGCACAATACGGCAACAAAGTCCGACCACCTTTTCAGTCGCTCGGCACCACGAACTTATAGCACTATATGCATCAGCTCTGAATCATGTCTTGGGTCATTGGTTGGGTTTGCCCGGCTCCCATGTTTTGGTACCTTACCTTCCATCGGCTAAGGTAGCGCTGGGAGAACTACTGCGATTGCGTCCCGGTTCAGCCGGACGAGCGCCTCAGTAGAGAAAGCCGAAACCGACTATCATGATGCTGCGAGAGCCGGTCAACTGTTCGAGAAGTTGTCAAATCCTTAAAGATTTATTCCGCATAACGCCACTATAAAATGCAGATTGCGACAGATTGGTCTTCCGATCAGGTGCCAATAGAGCCCCTAGTCCGGCCTTCCAAACACTATGGGCTGCGCCGACCATACTCGAATTCCTATGGCTAAGTGAGAGTAGTAAAGCCCTATAGTCCGATTGCCTGGTTCGTGGTGAGAAACACCTCCTTATAAGGACCCAATCATGGGATAAAGAGTGTTCAGAAATACCCCGAACACCCCCGTATTTCTCACGTGGGGGCTGAAGCTGACGACTGGCCAACTCTCAGAATTTACATACAATAAACAGTCGCAACGGAAGAACATATGTTCAAACAAAATAGGTAATACATAATAATAGTGCCATTATCCCATATTACAAACAATGGCAAAAATGCCCTCAGGGAAATATAATGTCTTTGGTGCACTTATCCGCTGCCAGGCGGGCACCCTTCATTACACCTTCATAATACAGTTCGGGCTTGCGATGCTCCTTACCCTCCGGTGGCCCCTCAGTTATCAGCTTCTCCGCATCAAGCTTCCCCCAATGCACTTTTGCATGGGCAAGTACCATTCACATACCTTCTATACAGACTGATCACTTGATAATATCAAGCCGAGGACAGGCACCGACAATCCGCTTCACGAGTCCGAAGTAACTGCTTGGAATTGGCTCTGTAGGCCACAGCCGGATGACCAAGTCCTTGATGGCTTGTTCGGCCGCCTGGTGCAGTTCGACCAGCTGCTTCAGCTGATCGATAAAAGGCACCGGATAGTTCGGCGCCAGATACTGCGACCAGAAGTCCCTCCCCGCAGACTCACTCTCCTCGGTCCGGTAAAATTGGGCAGCATCTGATATGCTGCGAGGCAGATCCGCAAACGACCCTGTAAAAACAAGAATTCAGCTTGCAGCTTAGAGTTCTCCACGCTATAACATAATAATGGCCATAGATACAAAAAACCTTACCAGCTGCAACTTTTCGGGCCTCCTGAATGTCCCGTACAGCACCTCGGGCTTCTTCCCGAGCATCTTCCACGGCTTGGAGAGCTTGGGCGAGTTCGGATTCTTTCCCTACTAGACTCTGCTCCAAGCTCTCACTTTTCGTCACAGCATCCTGGAGCTCCCGCTCAGCCGTGACGACCCTGGCCTCATGTTTTTCACGCAGCGCCTGTTCGGTGGCAGCCTTCTCTAGGGCATCAGCCGCTGCCTTCTTCAGCGCCTCATATTCGGCACTCGCTCCTAGGGCGTATAACACAAATACCTTTCAGTAAGCACACTTATTCGGTTGTGCCCAATGCAAGACAATGTTTAAACATACCTTGCTTCTCCTCTAATTGTTTCTTCACACGGCCAAGTTCTTCTTCGACCCATTCCAGGCTCTGCTTCAGTTCGGACACTTCCGCATCATGAGCGGCAGTCCTCTCCGCAGACGCCTGTTCTCAAACAAATGGGTATACACCATTCAACAAAGGTTCCCATTACAATGGACGGTTTGATCCCCTGCCCGGCTCTCTTTTAGCGGACAGTGTATCAGGGGCTACTCCTCATATCATGATGATTCTTTAAAGGTTCCTTAGAAACCATATCTCAAAAGCCTTTATAAGGCCAAGACAGGACTCATTTAGCCCGCTTTTGGCAGCCTGAATCTTTCCAACCACCGTACCCATAAGGGTCCGATGTTCATCAACGACGGACGCGTTCCTTAACGCTGTCAATAGACCACCGGGCAACTCTGCATAGACAGAGGTCGCCGGCGGAGCAGTCAAACCTCCCCCCGTGGAAGATAGCCGCTCGCCCGATCCTGGAGCCTTAAAGGCCTCCAGAACCTTATCCGGCTCTAAGTCTCTTTGAGACGACACCTCGGTGTCGCGCCCGGACTTCGGAAAAGGAGTCCCCGGAGGCGTCTCGCTCGCCACAGCATTCAAGCTCAACGAATCCTCCGACGAGGACTGTCCGGAAGGAGACCCCACCGGGCTGTATGAAATGTGGCGATAGTTAAAACTACTATGCCCAGACGACCCCGGATATATGGGCGTATTCGGATTTCGGTTACTTACGATTTTCCCAGGGGCTGGCCCTCGGGAACCCACTCCGGGCTATTATCGGCAGCCGGGGTGGATGCCTCTAGAGGGGAACCTCGCCCTCTCTTGGGCGATCCGGCCTCCAGGGACGGGGAAGTGGCACGCTTCTTCCCGCCTGCAGAGCGAGGCTCGTCCTCCTCTACCTCCTCCTCTTCGTCTTCGAAAGAAGGAGCATCGCTGGAGCCTTCGGACCTGGCGTCCGAAGCCTCGCGACAACGGAGGCCACTCCGGGTCTTATCGACCTTCTTGGAGGCCTCCTTCTTGGGTGCCTTATAAGGCGCAGGGACCGGCATCTTCTTTAGAAGAGGTCCGTCCGGTTCCTCCGGCAGTGGGGACGGATATTGTATCCGCTCCACCTTCTTTATCCATCCCCGAGGTCACAATGAAGCACGATTAGAATTTTCCCTCAAGACATGCTAACTGAAGCATGGATGGACAGGGCGTAGCTGTAACTTACTAGGCTTGGAGAATGGGATGATTGATACCCCCGATCCTCGGTAGAATCCGGCCATTTGCCGGGCTTGAAAAGCACCTTCCAGATATCCTTGTGGGAGGAATCATAGAGCTCCCGGAGGGTTTGATGCTCAGCTGGGTCAAACTCCCACAAAGTGTAGGCTCGACGCTGACAAGGGAGAACCAGGCGAACTAGCATCACCTGGACCACGTCGACAAGTTTGACGTCCTTGTCAACCATACTCTGAACGCGCGTTTGGAGCAGTGACAGCTCATCGGACGAGCACCAGTTCGGGCCCTTCTTGGGCCAGGACGTGAGCCGCAGTGGAGCTCTGGATCTGAACTCAGGGGCTGCAGCCCACTTTTCGCCGCGTGGTTCAGTGATATAAAACCACTGCTGCTACCACTCCTTGACGGAGTCGTTGAAAGTGCCCTTCGGCCAAACTAACTTGGGCATCTTGCTCACCATGGCGCCGCCGCACTCGGCATGTTCGCTACTCACCACCTTGGGCTTCACATTGAAAATCTTCAGCCATAGGCCAAAGTGAGGCGGAATCCGGAGGAATGCCTCGCATGCGACGATGAATGTCGAGATATTGAGAAAAGAGTTGGGGGAAAGATCATGAAAATCAACCCCATAGTAATACATGACTCCATGTACAAATGGGTGGAGGGGAAACCCGAGCCCACGAACAAAATGGGGAAGGAACACGACTCTCTCGTGAGGCTCCGGTGTAGGGACAACCTGTCCCGCCGGTGGGAGACTGTGGCCAATCTTCTTGGCCAAATACCCGGCTTCCCGGAGCCTCTTGATATCCTTCTCCCGGACGGTAGAGGCCATCCATTTGCCTCCTGCTCCGGATTCGGACATCCTTGGAAAACCTCTCTTCGATGGAGAAGAAGAGCGCTTGGGCATTAGGGCTCGAGCAGAGGAGAAGGCGTGGGTAAAAGAGGAAGAGACCTTGTCTCATTATGAGAGAAGGTAAGAGCTTTTTTGCGCCTCCCCACTTGCCTGGTGGAACCTGCTCGCCTCCCACTCGCCGCGATTAGCGGTGCGGTTGGATTACTCATACCCGTATTGATGAGAATCCCGTGATAACGGGACATGATCTTCACTTTGACAAGACATGCTGAGGAAACCGGCTCGCAATATACGCTGAGGCTGGGCGTGGGAAAACAGCTCGGATAATTACCTAACCGTAATGGTGTATCGCGTCATTTAAAAAGTTGTCAAATGAAGTATCATTCTCTCTACGGTTGTATGTGAATGTCATTTTGCAGATCCGGACACGGCCTACGTGTTCGATAATAACCTTGGAGTATTCGGAGGAGGAACCCGCCTTGCAATGCCGAAGACAAGACTGCGCGCCAGACTCATCGTCATTGAAGCCTGGTTCAGGGGCTACTGAGGGAGTCCTGGATAAGGGGGTATCCGGACAGCCGGACTATATTCATCGTCCGGACTATAGAAGCATCAAGATACAAGACTCAAGACTCCGGCCCGTGTCCGGACGGGACTCTCCTTTGCATGGAAGGCAAGCTTGGCGATCCGAATATTATATTTCCTTCCTTGTAACCGACTCCATGTAAACCCTAGCTCTCCGGTGTCTATATAAACCGGAGAGGATGGTCCTTAGAAGGCCGATCACAATTACAATCATACCATCATAGGCCAGCTCTTAGGGTTTAGCGTCTATGATCTCGTGGTAGATCTACTCTTGTACTACTCATGTCTTCAATATTAATCAAGCAGGAAGTAGGGATTTACCTCCATCGAGAGGGCCCAAACCTGGGTAAACATTGTGTCCCTTGCTTCCTTACCATCAGCCTAAGATGCACAGATCGGGACTCCCTACCCGAGATCCGCCGGTTTTGACACCGACACTCTCCACTTCTAAATTTGTGGCAGAAAGCATATCTGTATCCTCCGCATGAGGACAGTTTGGCACTGTCCCCATATCAGCCTCCGCTTGTGAGTCCGGTCCAGGAATTTGGCTGCTGGAGGCGTAGCTGGAAGGGTCCCCGGGCATAGTACGGCGCTTCCTGACAGGACATAATTGAAGTCGTCACGCCTCGACAAATAGACCAAATATACCACGGGGCAAGTTCAATGAATACCTCTGCACTTGTGTGCCACTCCTAACCACCTTCCTTTTAAGCCTACCTTGTCTAGGCACCTCTTGCTGAGAGGCCCCCGCGGGTTCCGTACGGCGTCCCGACCGCCATTTCTACAAAAACACGGCCTACGATCATAAGGTACGGCAAAGCGAAGGAATCCTTTCGGAAGCTTGACATTACTTACATGCGACACGGGAAGCAGTCCGGGATAATCCGCAATGATGGCCACCAAATAGTCGTCGCTGCTAGCCTGATAGAAAGTCCCGTCGATGAATTCCACGGATATGTTCGGATCTTCTTCAAATCCGGGGTCGAGAGCCCGGCCGGGATCCTCCGGCTGCGGAGGGGGGCTGTTGAACTCTTTCATGGCCCTCCTTAGTTCCTGTTTTGAAACAGCAAGGTAAATAATTGTGGCAAATATGGTAAGAACAAGATAGAGTTGAGTAAATGATGACCGCTTACCCAGCTTCGGGGGTTGTACATGGAAAATCCATCACGCGGTTTGATGCGGAGGAACTCCTCTTCTTCTCCCTTGTACAATTCGGATAGTATCCTTGCCAGAGATGTGGTGGAGTCCGGACCTTTGCGACCACAGCGGGAGGCGTCGTCTTCTCCATTGAAGTGCCACATGGGTTTTCCCCTATATTGAAGTGGCTGCACTCCCCTTATTATGCATATTAACATAACTTCGATTTGGCCAGGGTTTGTATCCGGCTCATTAGATAGAAGACTTCCCTGTTTTCTTCCTCCTGGGGGCTCCGAGGGCGCCAGCTTTGGCGTTTCTTCAGCGGAGTATTGGTAAACTCAGGAAGGCCCGTCCGGACTGCGTCCGGAAGGGGAACATCATCAACATAAAACCACTCTGAGGGCCAGTCTTCGGACGCCTTCTTAGGAGTACCGGACAGGTATCCGGTCTGGGCGATGCGCCATATTTCGGCTCCGCCCACTTGATATATAGATCCCTCCTGGTTGCGGGGGACGAGGCAAAATAACCTCTTCCATAGCTCGAAATGAGCTTCACAGCCTAGGAACAGCTTGCAGAGGGCAACATAGCCCGCAATGTGCAGTATGGAGGCGGGGGTAAGACTATGCAACTGGAGACCGTAGAACTCCAGGAGCCCGCGGAGGAATGGGTGGATTGGAAACCCGACGCCTCTTAGTAGATACGGGACAAGGCATACCCGCTCCCCCCAAGATGGGTTAGGGAATCTCTCTGCTTGCACCCCGCCATTATAGGTGGCTAGTCCGGATCGGACATGGACCATGTATGCGGGCGGAAGGAACCCTTTGTTCTGCAGCTCTATTAGGCGGCTGTGAGGGATGGAACACTTTTCCCATTCCCCTGGTTTCGAGCTAGGAGAGCGGCGAGCGGGGCTGCGGTGACTGGTCATGATGGAATGGCCTCTTTTGGGCGCGCCCTGCGGAATGCTTGCTTGGGGGAAGATGGTGTGATTTGGATCTGAGGATCCCCGTCTCTTCAAATAGACGGCTCACCTATGGGATTAGGGTGGCAAATGCAAAATGGCCCGGCCCCTCGTGTTCGATCGACACGTGGAGATGGCTGTTATTGAAGCACAGAAGCCGGTGAGTACAACCTTACTGGGAGGCCGGGCACTATTTGCTACGACGGGTGCACCAGATTTGGAGAAGAACTTGCCTTGCAATGCCGAAGACAATCTGCACGCCGGACTCATCGTCATTGAAGCCTGGTTTGGGGGATACTGAGGGAGTCCTGGATAAGGGGGTATCCGGATAGCCGGACTATATACTTTGGCCGGACTGTTGGACTATGAAGATACAAGACAGAAGACTTCGTCCCGTGTCCGGATGGGACTCTCCTTGGCATGGAAGGCAAGCTTGGCGATTCGGATGTAGATCTCCTCCTTTGTAAACTGACTCTATGTAATCCTAGCCCCCTCCGGTGTCTATATAAATCGGAGGGTTTAGTCCGTAAGACACAACAACAATCATACTATAGGGTAGCTTCTAGGGTTTAGCCTCTTTGATCTCGTGGTAGATCAACTCTTGTAATACTCATATCATCAAGATCAATCAAGCAGGAAGTAGGGTTGTACCTCCATCGAGAGGGCCCGAACCTGGGTAAACATCGTGTCCCCTGCCTCTTGTGACCATTACTCTTGGACGCACAGTTCGGGATCCCCTACCCGAGATCCGCCAGTTTTGACACCGACACATGGCACATTCCCCCATCTTGGAGATGAAGCGCCCTAACGCAGTTACTCGCCCAGTGAGCGTCTGCATTACCCTGAGGGTTTGCGGCGGACTCATGTCTTTGACTGCCTTGACCTTCTCTGGGTTGGCCTCAATACCTCTGTGGGGCACAAGGAAGCCCAGAAGCTTGCTAGAAGGAACACCGAACACGCACTTCTCTGTGTTGAGCCGCAGGTCCACCTCGCGAAGGGTCGCGAAGGTTTCTTCCAGGTCCTGTATCAGAGTTTTCGCCTCCCGAGACTTCACCACAATGTCGTCAATGTAGGCCTCGGTGTTTCTCCTGAGCTGCCGGACCAAGGTGATATGCATCAGTCACTGAAAGGTTGCGCCTGCGTTGCGCAACCTGAACGACATGCAGGTGTAGCAGTACACCCCGCACGGGGTCAGGAAGGTCGTTTTCTCCACATCTTCTACCGCCATCTTGATTTGGTGATAGCGAGAGAAGGCATCTAGGAAGCACAGAAGGTCGCACTCGGCGGTGGAATCGACGATCTGGTCAATGCGGGGGAGCGGGAACGGGTCTTGAGGGCAGGCTTTCTTGAGGTTGGCGAAGTCGACGCACATGCGCTTCTTTCCCCCCTTCTTTGGCACAACAACAGGGTTGGCCAGCCATTCAGGATAGCGAACTTCGCAAACGACGCCCGCAACTTCAAGCTTACGAGTTTCCTGGATGATCAAGACCTGCTTCTCGGTGGACTGCCGGCTTGCCTTCTGCTTCACAGGGCGCATGTTGGGGCACACGTTCAGATGATGCTCAATCACCTTGATGCGGAGCATCCTACGGTCATCACCATGTCAAGAGTCTGTTTGGCAAGTGACACGTGCGACCTCCTCTTCTCATACATAAAGGTGAATCTTCTCCTTACACGTGTTCACTTGACCCCTTCGTGGATGGTATACTACTTGACACTCCACTCGTGTGTATGCATATGTATTGCCGGAGCTTCATGGACGACGAGGAGGAGTGCAAGCGCCAAGGAACACCTACACCATCCGCGAGGGAAGCAAGGAAGAGAAGCCGGAAGAAGAAGGAGCTGCGGAGTCTACAGCGACCGGACGACCGGAAGCCACCAGACGTCTGACCCTCTACAGCGCCCGGACGACCGGCGCCCACCGGACGTCCGCTACCTGACGCATCCCAGACGGCCAGCCGACGAAAGCTACAGCGGCCCGACGTCCGTCCAAGACCGGACGACCGGTGCAACTTCATCCAAGCCGAATTTGCGGAAGTCCGAGCCCTTCCGGACGTCCGGACCTCCGCGAGCGACCGGACGACCGGTAAGGACCGGACGTCCGCTGCCTGTGTGTGCACCCGGGCCTTTTGGCCTTGTATCTCTCTCCCACTTACCCCTTCGTGGCTTAGACTATAAATAGACCTCCCCCTCATCCTTTCTCGGGTTAGCAAATATGATAGCTCATTCTTAGGTGAGCTTTGCTCCTACCTCTTCTCTTGAGAGAGAGAGACTACCACTCCCATGGAGTTCAAGACCAACATGTGAGAAGATCCCGAGGGATTCAAGACCCCCTTTGTGGGAAGATCCTTCTAGGATTCAAGCCCCCATCTTCTTTGGATTTGGGATGAACTCTACCTTGTATCTTTCTCTTTGTTGTTCATGTACCATGTGGATCTTGTGTGTTTAATTGTCTAGTGGATGTGTGATTGGACTTGTTCTTGAGTGCTTCCCCTTGGGATTTCTCCCCGTTCTTCCCCGTGTTCGTCGTGTTCTTCGAGGGATCCCACTCCAAACGTGAAAGATCGGCCTACACCGGGTTAGCCCCGTAACATATGGTATCATGAGCCACGTTTATCACGTATTTGGAGTCCCTCCCACTGTTTTCTAGCCTTCTTTTGCTTGAATTCATCCTAAAATTCGAAAATCCCCACCAAAAATAGCCCCAATTTTTTTTGTGATTTGTTGGTTTGATGATGTTTTGTTGATTTTGATCCATGGATTTGCTTGGTTTCAAGTGGATCTAGCATTTCCCCAAGTTTCCCCATCTTTCATCGACGAAATCCCGTGATTTTGACCCCGAAATCTCCATTTTCCGCCCAAAATCGCGTCCCGGAGCTCAAATCCCGCGTTGACCCCGACCCACCGGACGACCGCCACTTTACCGGACGTCCGGAGCCCCAGGAACCACCGGACATCCGCTACTTACCGGACGTCCGACATCTCATTCGAGAACGAAATTAGCGGATTTCCGAGCTCACCGGACGTCCGGCCACCGGACATCCGTCCATTTCCGGACGTCCGCTACCTGTAGTTTCAGACTTCGGCTGATTTTTGTTTTGTCCATAACTAATTCATCCGAACTCCGATTTTGACGTTCTTTAGCTCGTTTTAAAGCTCTTGACATCCCCCTTCCCACAAAAATACCACCAACACAATTTGACTACATCAAATTTTCGAAAATTTGGCAAGTTTGCCTAGGCCTTCCACCACATCATCCGCATAGCCACCACCGACTTCTGCAACCTAACCCAATTTGCTCACCATAGCATTAGTGGTTGCTTGAGTAGTGATTCGAGTCTCCTAAGGTGTTTCGGCTACTTAGGGACAATTGCTTCTTCATCAACCACCGCCACCACTTCCGCATAGGCTTACCCACCATACACTTCCACCCCCAACTTAACCCAATAGTTGTTTGAGCTTTTTGAGTTGTGGCTTGTGTCTCCTAAGGTGTTTCGGCTACTTAGGGACGGCAACTTCAACTCCGACACGTGTATAGCCCATCATTCCACTTCCGCATTGCCGAGTGCAAACCACCACCGCTCTCCGCTACCACCATTTGACATTTGTCATTTGAGATTTTGAGTTCGCGGTTTTTCCGTTTCCTAAGGTGTTTCGGCTACTTAGGGACGAGTCTCCATCATCTTGGTATCTACATCAAGAACACCGCCACTCATCATCGCAAAGGACATTAACCTCGACGACACCATTGTATATTACCCTTGCAATTGCATTGTTAACCTCTAGCCCAGTTTGCGTTACTTGCCTATCGAGACTAGCCATTTGAGTATTGCCAGCAATGTTACTTGTGCACATTAGTGATTATACTTCCCGTAGCATACATACCATATCATCTTGGTATCATATCATCCATTGTGTCTCAAGTTTGTTCCCGCATATACACAATTGCTATCTTGGTTTGTGCATTGTGCAAAATTGGCCATAGAAAAAAAAGTAAGAAAGAAATAAAGCTTTTAAGCAAAGAAAAAGAGAGAGCAAAGAGCTTGTAAGAAATAGCCATAGCATCACAATATATCATATGTTATCATACTCGATCATCTTGGATCATCTTGTGAGAAACACCAGGAACCATACATACATAGCATACTTGGGATAGAAAGTTTATCCATTTTGCATCTTATAGGTTGTGCACAAGTGTCGTATCCGTCTGTTGAGCAATCGTGCTAGCGTCTCTCTTGAGTTGTGCAACACGAGCGTTTTCCGTGGATTCCACATTTTGTGCTCATTCCTTGGTTGCACGACCCCATTTATCTATCCGTGTGTGTGTTTCCGTGTGCCACATATTGCTATTGGTCTACTTGTTTCTCTTGCGAATTTGTGAATCTCTTTCAACATTATTGACTCTTGCTAACATTTTGCATCAAATTTTTTGTGCCACTATCCTCACCGAGCTACACCATAAGCTTTACTTGATAGGTGTGAGTGAACAAGTCTGGTACCAATTCCACTATACTTTCATCTTACATTGAGTGAAACGGGATACATCCTCAACTTTGGGAAAAGGTAACTTGGTATTGTTTATCTCATTTCCTACTCACCTCTACTCGATTCTTGTGATGGATAGGCAAGGCATTTCACAATTGGTCTACAACAACAACGACGAGTTCGATGCCACGAACAACAACTCCTACGCCAAGATGCAAGCTAAAATGGAGGAGATCAAAGCCCTCATCAAGTCCTACAAGCGATCTTCCTCATCTTCGAGAAGACGCTCAAGAGCACATCCTTCCGAGCTACCATCTCCGGCAAGATCAGATCGGCATCGACACCATCACCATCAAGAACGTGAAGGTCAAGAGCTCTCCATCAACAACCGCTCAATGACTTCACCATCTCCCTTGGCATCTTCGCCAAGCGACTTCAAGGCATCTTCGCCTTCGGATATTCGGCATCTTCGCCAACAAGCACCTCAAGACTACGCTCAAGAGAAGCTCCCCAAGCTCAAGTCCGCGACTTCCACGAGCTACTACGACCTCGACATTGACCAAGCGATTCCTTTCTATGGAACTCAAGAACCCGAGGAGTATCTCGAGTGGGAGCATTTGATGGACGACTACCTCAAGCTACATCAAGTCCCTTCCAAAGATCAAGTGAAGTGCGACACAAGAAACTTCCACGACTACGCATTGGCATGGTGGCTTCACACACCTTCGGAGAGCTACAAGACGAGTTGGCCCAAGATGAAAAGAGCTTTGCGGCGAGAGTTTGTGCCTCCAACCTACACGGAACAACTTCAACGCCAATTGGAGAACACCATCCAAGGATCCAAGTCCATCGACGCGTACTTCAAGGAGATGAAGCATGCCTTGCGACGAGCCGGCGTGGACGACCCCATTTGGATGAAGTTCCACTTCATGATGGGATTGCACAACGACATCTCCAAGACAATCTTCCTCGAGAACTACAAGTCCATTGACGACTACTACATTGGTGCTCTCAAGGCGGAACAAGAACTCATGAAGGCCAAGGCTTCTCCACCCCAAGCAAACTTCACGGCGACCAAGCTCCATGAAAACGAGCATGAGGATAGTACCACCAAGATGTCCAAGCCCGACAAGCTACAAGATGATGCTCCCAAGTTTGACTTCATCGCCATCCCTCTTTGTGGCATTGATGATGCCGAGTCTACCTTGACTCTTTTTCAAGATGGTGCGGCGACGAGTACGACTACGGAGACCTTCAAGGACCAACCTTTGGAGGCGAGCGACAAGGCGGCGAGCAAGGATGATGCTTCCATCTTAGGAGTCGAGAGTGATGATGTGCCATCTTCGGCCTTCATCCACGGCGACGATGACGAGATGATCGAGCATGGGATTTTCCCTTCGGTCATGGAGGAGAGTGATGATGTGCCATCTTCGGCCTTCATCCATGGCGACGGTGATGAGATGGTTGAGTATTTCACCTCGACCACGGCGACGTATGATGACTTGAGTGACTTTTGCCACCATATTGAGAGTGAGAGTGACTTCACCACTAGCCCCATATATGATGAGAGCCACAACACCCACCACTTGAGTGAGATGAGTGACTCCACCATACATGAGTTTGAGTGCACCTATTTTGAGGGAGTGAGTGAACCACCACATAGAGAGAGTGAGATAGTTGATAGGTCTCGTGAGGCCACTTTCAACACTAACGACTTGACCTCTACCTCTATTGTGCCTTCTCATTTGGTGCTAGCTCCCATTTATGATGACGCGCCGATCCCCGACGACTTCGTCCTCCCTTTGGACAAGACGATGGCCATGGTGGAATATGATGCACCCCCCACATGGTTCCATCAAGATGAAGATGACCACCATTTGGTCTTTCCCACCTCACCTACACCACTTGAGTGGAATGACAAAGGTAACATAGGTGAAGGTGATGGCCTAGTCCCACTAGTGGACATTCTTGACATTGATTGCTTGCATGATGTTGATCCACCTAGTACCTTGCTTCATGCTAGTATGATTTCCCCATGTGATGATTTTCCCATTTATGATGAGTATGATGATTCTCACGTGGAGTCTATTAGTAGTGATGCCATGTTACATAGGATTTCTTGTGACAATTCTTTAGGTCACATCATGTTTGCTAATCCGCTTGACTTGTCATATGCTATGCATGAGATCAATCATATGTCATATTTGCAATCTCTTCATAGTGACTATGCATATGCCATTAAAATAAACCCAATTTGCACTTATGGCATAGATGACAAACCCATGGTTATTGGCATTTGTTTTTCTTGTGATGATATTGATATGCTCCCTTTGCATAATTTATCTCATATGCCATGCCATGACCACCTAGCTTCGGATATGCATTGTTTTGGATGTTGTCCATTTTCTCCATGTGATGTTTTCGATATTGCTCATGAGGAGACCCCCATAGTTTCCTCGTGCATTTTAGGAGATTTTGATCCATCCCATTCATTGCATGATCCCGATACTTGTGTGCACCATATGCTCCCCATGAATAAACATGCTATTGATATGCCATATACTTGCATTCTCAATTTGTGTCCCCATCATGTCATACACAATAACTATTCTTTTATGATGGATGACATGTTCTTATACCATGCATCAAATTTCTTTGAGCATTTCTTATCTTGTGCTAACTCACACGTGCACATACACATCATGATGGATGATGTGTACATTTACCACGCGCACAATTTCTTTGGTTTGTGTCTCTTTTGTGTAGGTACCCATGAATACTTGTCAACCTCGCAATCTCACGAGTTGATAAAACGAGCTCTAGAGAGCAACAATGATTTGGGATCCCATGGATTGTCTTTCCCACCGCTTTCTTCGCGCATAGACGCCGCGCATTCATTCTACATGGCCCTCACTTGGCTATGGGTTATTGTTCATTACATATCATATGCCTATCTTGCCATGTTCACTTTGCATGATATGCTCATTTCTATGCCTTTGACATGCATTTGTGACCCATGCTTTGCATTACACATGCTCACTGATTCTAGTACCTTTATGTGTATTTGCAAACTTGGTGGAGATATTGCTTCTTGTTGCCATGTTCCACTTCTGACCCACCCCTATGATGATACTATGATCTTGCTTTGTGTTCGTGCTTGTGATATGTCATGTGCATTCCCTATGCCTATTATTTGCTCACATGACATGATTGCCATGATTTACTCTAGTGTGTTGCATCTTCGCTCCACTAGTTTGCACGACTTGATTACTATGCTTGCTTATGTTGCATCACCATTTCATGCGGTTGATGAAAACCATCTATATGCTTTGCATATGACTCATATTGCTTCTTGTCATATATCTCCATGTGTTGCTTCTCTCATGCTAGATGATTTGCCATGTATTGAGTGCAACAATGATTCTCTTCTTGCTCATGAGATTGCCCCCATAGCATCGCATATATTTGGAGATTTTGACATAATTCTTGTGAAGCATGCTTGTCCTACTTCTTTGCACCATATACCTAGTGCCATGAATTTAGCCATTGTTGCATCATATTATTCATGCACTTTTGCTTCTAGTGGTTATGTGCAAGAAAAGAAAACCATCATGATGGATGATGTGTTTGTCTACCATGCGCATACTTTCTTTATTTTGTTTTGTGCATGTGTAGGATACTTGGACTTTGTGTCGACTTCCACTTCACGTGAGTTGACCATTCGAGCTCTTGAGAGCGAGCCTCATACATTCTACCACGACTCGCTTCTACACCGTATTTGCTTCCACTTCGGCATTGTGAAGAATGCACAAGGACACACTTTCAAGGTGACATCCTTCTTGAGCTTGGATATTGTGGATCATGCTTCATGTGTTGCTTGCACCATTTGCACGCATGTTCGAGATATTGCTTTTAACCATGATTGCATTTCCATGCTTCATGACATATATACCTTGTGTGTTGCATCCAATTCTTGGACTACTTGCTACTATCATATGGTTGGTTGCACCAATATCATTTCTTCACATATGCCATGTCCCTTTACTTGTCACATGATTCACTTGATTGCCTCACACATGATGAACAATTGCTCTTTCTATTGTGTTGAGTGCCACACTATATTCACTACACCCTATGCACATTATGCTTGGATTGTCTTGCACTTGACCCATGTGTTTAGACATCTCATCTTATTTGGTGTTGTGAATGATTCCTATGCCTACCATCGACCATTTGTCGAGCGCTTTATGCATGATTGCTATGATCTTGAGGTAGATGCTTATTCTCCTGTCACACATATTTGCATCTCTACCTCACATTTGCATACTTGTCCCCATGATATATTTGCTTATGCTCGATTGATATGCTTACATGCCATGTCACAATCCCTTGTCAAACCATATGCTATGCTTGATGACAACACTTGTTTGGTGAATCACCTCTTCAATGCTTGGTTTTGCACTAACACTAACCACATTTGTTTTTCCAAGTGTTTGTCCTATTTGCTCCTTTTGAAGGAATCACAAGACGGTGCGGCATTGGAGAGTACCCATTTCGAGCTACTAGACGATGAGTGCTTGGTGATCGATAACTTCAACACGGCACCGCCATCTCTTTCCCATGGTGATTTGGTTTTCGATCCGAGGTTGGATCTTTTCCAAGGGGGAGGGGATGATGTGGAGCATCCTACGGTCATCACCATGTCAAGAGTCCGTTTGGCAAGTGACACGTGCGACCTCCTCTTCTCATACATAAAGGTGAATCTTCTCCTTTACACGTGTTCACTTGACCCCTTCGTGGATGGTATACTACTTGACACTCCACTCGTGTGCATGCATATGTATTGCCGGAGCTTCACGGACGACGAGAAGGAGTGCAAGCGCCAAGGAACACCTACACCATCCGCGAGGGAAGCAAGGAAGAGAAGACGGAAGAAGAAGGAGCTGCGGAGTCTACAGCGACCGGACGACCGGAAGACACCAGACGTCCGACCCTCTACAGCGCCCGGACGACCGGTGCCCACCGGACGTCCGCTACCTGACACATCCCAGACGGCCAGCCGACGAAAGCTACAGCAGCCGGACGTCCGTCCAAGACCGGACGACCGGCAACCGGACGGCCGCCATCTCCGGACGACCGGTGCAACTTCATCCGAGCCGAATTTGCGGAAGTCCGAGCCCTTCTGGACGTCCGGACCTCCGCGAGCGACCGGACGACCGGTAAGGACCGGACGTCCACTACCTGTGTGTGCACCCGGGCCTTTTGGCCTTGTATCTCTCTCCCACTTACCCCTTTGTAGCTTAGACTATAAATAGACCTCCTGATGAGGACATGACTACCTTGGATATGACCAAAAATATTGCATATATGCATATTTGTCAGGTGATTTCTAGTGCAAACTATTCAATAATCTATTTATGTTATCCAGAACAAAAATACTTCACACACTTTTGTGTTTTGTCTAATTGCAGGTGTATGGGACATTTGTACAATCCACATATGAAGATAAGGAAGAAAGAGATGTTTATTTGCTGTCCAAAAAGTTCTCTCACGTCACTTTTGGCCCAAGAGAAGATAGAGTCCAAGTCTCTCACGTTCTGGATTCAGATTCGGACTGCACAGACATACCTGACTCAAAACGCACACAAGTTTTTCATACGGACTCCAAATTGGGTGATTCTTTTTTTTTTTGCAAACTAGATTTCGTGCACTTTCCAACCCAATTGGAATCACCTTCAAATTCGTCCGGAGCGTTGAGTTGTGGACGAAACAATCTGATGCTGCAGCAAAATCCGAGTCAAACTACAAGTCCAAAGGTGTTACATCACCTCCACTTGGGCCCATTGGCCTTGTACGACCTAGATTTAGTTTTAGGCTGCCTTGGGACGTTCTCCCACCTCCTTGGCCGCCACCCCTTGCTCCTATATAAGTAGATCCATCTAGTAGCTTTTCCTTGGGATTTGTTTAGTTAAAAGTTAGCCATTGCAACTTCGTGTACTTCGTTTGTGTCCAACGACCAGACCAAGACCGCTTCCGGATCCCCACCATTATCAATACTTCATATATATTTGCAATATTCAGATTGCTTTATCATATTCTTGCTCGTTCTTCGATTGCTTGCAGGAATAGACCTTCGTGGTCAGGCTGACCGTGCTTCCAGCATCGTCAGTAACCTCAGGAGATTGGTTTAGCGATTGCTAAGGCGCAACGTTGTGCACGTTTGTAGTCGGATTGTCAAAGTCGTCTCCACCAAATCGATAGTTATCATCTCATCGAAAGATCGGGACCCTCGCCTCTATCAAGTGGTATCAGTTTTCAGGTTGCTCGGTGAGAATTTCCAGTTTTCCTAGATTAGATTTATTTTCTTACCTATTGTCCAAGAAAAATCCACAAAAAAGAGTTAGACCTATTCATCCTTTGTCCAAGCCAGTCCGAGCCTTTGCAATTTTCTTTTCATTGTTTGCATTATTGAATTATCGGTTGCATCGCCGTGTCGAGTTGCTGGTCTTAGTGTCTAGTTCCTTTAGAGTTTCGAGTTCTGTTCACATTAGTCACGCAGCCGCTGCATCATTATCCCATCCGCTGTCCACCATCCCATCCACCAATTTCCACCATGTGCTACGCACTGTTTATTGTCATAATCATAGTTGAGGTCACTCACATCTTCGTCTGATCGAATCTGCATCTTATCTAGTTTGTCTTGGAAAGAGGGAGAAAAAGAAGATAAAGAAAAAAAAAGAGAGAAAAAAGGAAAGAAAAAAAAAGAAAAAGAGGGAGAAGAAAGAGAAAAAAAAGGCATGAGAAAAAAAAAAGAGAAGAAAAAAAAATTGGATCTATCTAGAATCAATCTCGTACCTGAATTCGGATTGGAATCTGTTTTGCGCACTGTTCAGTAAAACAGGTGTATCTTCCTCATACGAAGTCAGTTTTGGCTCCGTGAGTACTTAAATTGAAGATAGTGACGAGCCGCATCTAAATAGTTGCACAAGCTAGTTCAATATTTGACACCTCAAAATCGGCTTCTAAATAGGTCTTTTTGCCCTCCGAAGTTCGTGAACACAACTTGTTCCAATTTTTCAGGCCAGTTTTAGAATTCTTTGACTGCTCATATCAACTCAGAATTGAGTGATTCTTTTTGCATTGGAAAGCTTGAGTTAGTAACATTCTTTGAAAGAATTTATCAGAAAATTGTCTCAAACTTTTCAAGAGGAAAGTTGGAGAGAGAGTTGTTGTATATCCTGCTTGGCAGTTGTTTTTCATCATTATCTTCACTACCGTTGTGATCTTCACTTATATCTTGCTGTCAAGAGCTACTTAGTATCTTTCATTGATACTAGTTGTGCTACGCCGTGACCTCATTAGTGTTCTAGGCTCGCGTCTCTAGTCCGGTCTAGCCTAGGACCAGCACAGTACCGTCGTTGAGCGTTTATTCAACATTGCATCTTTGAATTGATTATTGCTAATCTTTTGCTACCATATATAACCAACCCAGCTCCACATATTTCTACACCGTGTATACGTACGCTCCCCTGGCAATCGCTTTACTCAATATTCGGAGTTACTTGACACCGCTGGTTGCCGATCACCGCCTGCTGCATGGTAAGAACTTGTAAGACATTGATATTTGCTTTACTGTGAGCGTTTTACCACCACATCCTAGTAGTTATAGGAACATTATTTTTGTGTTTTGTTTCTTGTTCTACTAATCATGACAGGATCCAGAGTCAATTAATGGGCTTTGTCGATCGCGGGAGACGTGCCACCACCTTTGCAAATACCACAACCGTCACGAGAGGTGCACAAACATCCAAATGCACATGATCAGGTTAATGTATCTATACCACCATTTAATGGCCGTTTTAAACCTGCTTTATATATTGAATGGGAGTTCGACATAAAAAATATATTTGCTTCCCATAATTACAATGAACATAAAAAGGTTAAGGTTGCGGTTGGTTCTTTCACTGGTTATGCTTTGGTTTGGTGGAGTGAATATTGTCGGTTACATCCTGATTATATACCTACTACTTGGGATGATTTGAAACTTGCCATGCGACATACTTTCGTCCCTGCTTATTATACTCGTGACATGATTAAGAAGTTGCAACACTTAAAACAAGGTAGTGAAACTGTAACAAAATATTATGATGATTTACAAACTACCTTGTTGCATTCCTCTTTAGAAGAAACTGAAGATGATTTTATGGATAGATTTTGGGGAGGATTAAACCGTGATATTCAAGAGATACTAATTCATGAAGAGTGTTATCCTATGGACCATTTGTTTCATCTTGCTTGCAAAGCTGAACAGGAAATAAAACGACGTGTTGGCCACGAGGAGAACAAGCGCACGGTGCACATTCCAAGAGTTGATATGATTGTTCCTTCAACTACTAGGCATACTATGACAACCACATCCGTTGTTGTCAGGACTACATCACCTCCACCATGTGACACATCGCCCCCGAGAGTGGCTACATCATCTGAGTTGATCATAAGAGGTAATGACAAAGGTACTGATCTTCCATCTCTACATGAGAATGATGAATGCCTTGTCAATTTGAATTCACCATCTGATGAGCTACCCACTACTTTGATCACACCACCTATTTTAGAGGACTACGTTGATAATTTGACTTTGCCATGTGATCAAACAACTAAAATACCAACAATTTTGAGTGCACCCATTGAATTAACTATTGATGCAAAAGAACCAATGTTTAATCATTTTGATATGACCTCTAATCTTGGTGATGATTCTGTGTTGAATGACTTATTGCATGTTTGCTTATTTAAGCATGTTGTAGCATGTAAATTTGATGCAAGTAAGGTTTATTCACCAATGTTGGGATGGTTTAATGATGAACATTGTCAATCTTTTGAAATGAGTAAGAGCTTCACTTATATGTGCAAACTGAGTTGCAATATTTTCATGCCTTCTACTTCTTGTGCTAATTTTTTGGCTTTAGATTTTATGAACTATGAAAGTTACTCATCTATTCATGTGTCATATATGCAAAAATCAAGGGAAGTAAAAATGGATGACATATACATATACAACATGTACACCTTGTCTCTTTTGTTAGCCACATTTCAGATTAAGCAACGCCGAGGACGGCTTTATTTTCAAGAAGGGGAGGATGATGAGGACATGACTACCTTGGATATGACCAAAAATATTGCATATATGCATATTTGTCAGGTGATTTCTAGTGCAAACTATTCAATAATCTATTTATGTTATCCAGAACAAAAATACTTCACACACTTTTGTGTTTTGTCTAATTGCAGGTGTATGGGACATTTGTACAATCCACATATGAAGATAAGGAAGAAAGAGATGTTTATTTGCTGTCCAAAAAGTTCTCTCACGTCACTTTTGGCCCAAGAGAAGATAGAGTCCAAGTCTCTCACGTTCTGGATTCAGATTCGGACTGCACAGACATACCTGACTCAAAACGCACACAAGTTTTTCATACGGACTCCAAATTGGGTGATTCTTTTTTTGTTGCAAACTAGATTTCGTGCACTTTCCAACCCAATTGGAATCACCTTCAAATTCGTCCGGAGCGTTGAGTTGTGGACGAAACAATCTGATGCTGCAGCAAAATCCGAGTCAAACTACAAGTCCAAAGGTGTTACATCACCTCCACTTGGGCCCATTGGCCTTGTACGACCTAGATTTAGTTTTAGGCTGCCTTGGGACGTCCTCCCACCTCCTTGGCCGCCACCCCTTGCTCCTATATAAGTAGATCCATCTAGTAGCTTTTCCTTGGGATTTGTTTAGTTAAAAGTTAGCCATTGCAACTTCGTGTACTTCGTTTGTGTCCAACGACCAGACCAAGACCGCTTCTGGATCCCCACCATTATCAATACTTCATATATATTTGCAATATTCAGATTGCTTTATCATATTCTTGCTCGTTCTTCGATTGCTTGCAGGAATAGACCTTCGTGGTCAGGCTGACCGTGCTTCCAGCATCGTCAGTAACCTCAGGAGATTGGTTTAGCGATTGCTAAGGCGCAACGTTGTGCATGTTTGTAGTCGGATTGTCAAAGTCGTCTCCACCAAATCGATAGTTATCATCTCATCGAAACATCGGGACCCTCGCCTCTATCACCTCCCCCTCATCCTTTCTCGGGTTAGCAAATATGATAGCTCATTCTTAGGTGAGCTTTGCTCCTACCTCTTCTCTTGAGAGAGAGAGACTACCACTCCCATGGAGTTCAAGACCTCCATGTGAGAAGATCCCGAGGGATTCAAGACCCCCTCTGTGGGAAGATCCTTCTAGGATTCAAGCCCCCATCTCCTTTGGATTTGGGATGAACTCTACCTTGTATCTTTCTCTTTGTTGTTCATGTACCTTGTGGATCTTGTGTGTTTGATTGTCTAGTGGATGTGTGATTGGACTTGTTCTTGAGTGCTTCCCCTTGTGATTTCTCCCCGTTCTTCCCCGTGTTTGTCGTGTTCTTCGAGGGATCCCACTCCAAACGTGAAAGATCGGCCTACACCGGGTTAGCCCCGTAACACACCTCCCTTGGAACCCCCGCTAGCTGCTTGGGTTCCCACGCGAACACCTCCTTGTTCGCGCGCAGGAATTTTACCAAGGCCTCTTATTGGTCGGGGCTGAGATTGGCGCCTATGGTGAAGGTGGCACCGGAGGATCCATCCTCATCGACTGGAACTTGCTTGGTCTCCGCCTTGTCTTGGGTGAACAACTGCTTCTTCTTGGTTGGCGCAGCCCCCTTGGCCTCGAGGGTGCCACCGCTGGCGAGCTGCGCCACGGAGGCCGTCTTGAAGGCGAGCCTGAGCGCCCGCAGAGCATCTTTTGTATCTCCAGACACGGTAAGGACGCCGCTGCTCCCGGGCATCTTCATGAGGTTGTAGGCCGGGTGAGTCATTGCCATGAACTGGGCCAAGGCAGGGTAGCCGAGGATGGCGTTGTACGGGAGGCCGATGGGGGCGATGTCAAAGTCGACCAGCTCCGTGCAGAAGTTGTCGTGGGTGCCGAAGGTCACCGGGAGGCGGATCTGCCCCAGGGAGCCGGTGGAACTACCTCCAACGCCGAGAAGGGCTTCCTAGGTTGGAGTCGCTCCAGTCGCACGCCAGCACCACTGTAGATGAGGGTCTCGGTGACGGCCACCTGGCAGATGGTGGGAGTGCACAACATCGGGAGCGCGCCCGAGCAGGCGGTATTGGAGGGGTGATCGTCCGAGCTGAAGGTCAAGTCGGCCTTGGGTGCCACCCAGCCCGGGGGGCTTCGCGGCGCGTGAGGGTGGCACCGATCTGGCGGACGAACAACTTGACGTGGCAGCTTGAGGGTGGCGCCTGCGAGCCGCCCAGGAGAGTTGCGACGACCGGGGGCACCGGCGCGGCATAATGGGCGAGGAAGAGCTTGCGCAGCTCCTCCCAGGAGGCCATCGAAGCTGCTGGCAGGTGGAGTAGCCACATGCGGGGAACACCGGTGAGGGCCATGGGAAGCCAGTTAGCCATGACCCTGTCGTTGCCTCCGGCCTTGAGGACGGCCTCCTCATACGATAGCAGGAAAGCTAGCGGATCCGCCGTGCCGTCGTAGCGCGGTGGCATCTCTGTCTTGAACTTGTTCGGCCACTGCACCTGTCATAAGGCGGGGGCCAGTGCTCGGAGCCGTCTGGCCCCCGTGCCGGCCACGACAACCGGAGCTGGTGGCATGTTGTTTTCCATGGGGGCGATGCGCGGTGCTGATGGAGAGCAGGTCGATGGAAGGGAGAGCTCCGGCGCACCCCTACCTGGCACGCCAAATGTGGGATATGGGGTTCTGGCAAAACCCTTAAGGTTCAAACTCTGGGGTGTGCGCGAAGATCTTTCCCCTACCGATCCACACCCGAATGCCTCGTTGAGGATCTAAGCAACACGATGAACAGCGCAAGGGACACAAGATTTATACTGGTTCGGGCCACCGTTGTGGTGTAATACCCTACTCCAGTGTGTGGTGTGGTGGATTGCCTCTGGGGCTGATGATGAACAGTACAGGAGAAGAACAGCCTCGCGAGAGGTGTTCTTGTGGTGGTGGTTTGCTTGAGAAGGATTCGACCTCCTCCCTACTATGGTGGCTATCTCATATATAGAGGCCCTGGTCCTCTTCCCAAATATTGAGCGGGAAGGGCGCCCACAACGACCATTTTGAAGGGGAACATCTAGTACAAGTTATCCTGACTAAAATTGGTCATCGGCTGCCAAAGGCACTGGCGATGACGCCGTCTTGGGCTCCACAGTGACCCCCGTCCTGCCGCTTCTCCAGATCTTGGTCTCAATGCACCGAAATGGTAACCTTTGCTTGGCGCCTCGGTACTCCGCGGCTGTGCTTGCCCCCTTTGCACCAAAGAGGAAACAAGGACACTGCGTAGGCCCGCGCCCGCCTGGTCTCGATCGTCATGGCATGCGTCACGAGCACCTCGTGAGGTACCCCTACCTTGATCTCTCCGCCTCCTCACGAGTCTGCCTGGTGAGGCCGCTCCTGAGGAAGCCTTTCGTCGTCCGGCTCGTGAGGCTTGGCCCCTCGCGAGGGTCTTGAGATTGAGTTGGTGAAGATGGGTAGTACCGGGCCACCCCTCGAGCCACGCCGCAGACCGCAGGCAAGCAAGTCTTGGGACCCCCGTTCCCAGAACACCGACATTGTATTTTGATTGTTTATCTTTGCGTGAAGGTCAGGGGTGCGCGATGGTTAACTCCTACCAACCTCCCCCCTATGAGCATGCGCGTAGTACTTTATTTCAAGGGCTAATAATTTTTTGCAATAAGTATGTGAGTTCTTTATGACTAATGTCGAGTCCATGGATTATACGCACTCTCACCCTTCCATCATTGCTAGCCTCTTCGCTACCGTGCATTGCCCTTTCTCACCTCGAGAGTTGGTGCAAACTTCATCGGTGCATCCAAACCCCATGATATGATACACTCTGTCAGACATAAGCCTCCTTATATCTCCCTCAAAACAGACACCATACCTACCTATCATGGCATTTCCATAGCCATTCCAAGATATATTTCCATACAACTTCCATCATCATCATATTCATGACTTGAGCATTCATTGTCATATTGCTTTGCATGATCGTAAGATAGCTAGCATGATGTTTTCATGGCTTGTCCGTTTTTTTGATGTCATTGCTACGCTAGATCATTGCACATCCCGGTACACCACCAAAAGCATTCATATAGAGTCATACCTTTGTTCTAGTATCGAGTTGTAATATTGAGTTGTAAGTAAATAAAAGTGTGATGATCATCATTATAGAGCATCGCCCCACCAAAAAAAGAAAAAAGAAAAAGAAAAAAAGAAAAAGGAAAGAAAGAAAAAAAGGAAAGGCCAAAGAAACCTAAATAAAAAAGGGGGCCAAAGAAGCCCACCCAAAAAAAGAAAAAGAAAAGGGGCAATGTTACTATCCTTTTACCAAACTTGTGCTTCAGAGTGGCACCATGTTCTTCATATAGGGAGTCTCCTATGTTGTCACTTTCATATACTAGTGGGAATTTTCATTATAGAACTTGGCTTGTATATTCCAACGATGGGCTTCCTCAAATACCGTAGGTCTTCATAAGCAAGCAAGTTGGATGCACACCCACTTAGTTTCTTTTGTTGAGCTTTCATACACTTATAGATCTTAGTGCCTCCGTTCCATGGCAATCCCTACTCCTCGCATTGACATCAATTGATGGGCATCTCCATAGCCCGTTGATTAGCCGCGTCCATGTGAGACTTTATCCCTTTTTGTCTTCTCCACATAACCTCCACCATCATATTCTATTCCACCCATAGTGATGTATCCATGGCTCATGCTCATGTATTGCGTGAAGGTTGAAAAAGTTTGAGAATACTAAAGTATGAAACAATTGCTTGGCTGACACCGGGATAGGCATGAGGGGTACCTTGTGTTAAGAAAAGGGAGCATACAAGACTCTATGATTTTGTAGGGATAATGTTCTGGAAGCATTGATATTTTGAAAGACATGATTGTTTGTTGGGATGCCCTAAGTATTATGGTTTTTATGTCAAATGATAGACTATTGCCTTGAATCACTCGTGTCTTAATATTCATGCCATGATTAGATTACATGATCAAGATTATGCAAGGTAGCAATCCACATAAAAAATTATCTTTTTTATCATTTACCTTCTCGAGGATGAGAAGGAATTAAGCTTGGGGATGCTGATATGTCCCCATCGTATCTATAATTTTTGATTGTTCCATTCCAATATTATTCAACTTTCATCTACTTTTGGCAACTTTTTATATTATTTTTGGGACTAACATATTGATCCAGTGCCGAGTGCCAGTTCCTGTCTGTTGCATGTTTTATGTTTCGCAGAAACCCCATATCAAACGGAGTCCAAACGTGATAAAAACGGACAGAGAATTATTTTGGAATATTTGTGATTTTTGGGAAGTAAAATCAACGCGAGGCGGTGTCCGAGGTGGCCACGAGACAAGGGCCCACGCCCACTCCAGCTGGGCGCGCCCCCCACCCTCCTGGGCCCCTCGTAAGGCGGCTGATTCCCTTCTTTGGCCGCAAGAAAGCTAATTTTTGGAAAAAGATCTGGGCGAAGGTTTCAATCCAATCGGAGTTACGGATCTTCGGATATAAAATAAACGCTGCCAGGGCAGAATCCAAGAATGCACAAACAGAGAGAGATAGAGAGATAGATCCAATCTCTGAGGGGCTCTCGCCCCTACCAAGCCATGGGAGCCAAGGACCAGAGGGGAAACCCTTCTCCCATCTAGGGAGGAGGTCAAGGAAGAAGAAGAAGAAGGGGGCCCCTCTCCCCCTTGCTTCCGGTGGCGTCGGAGCGCTGCCGGGGGCCATCATCATCACCGCGACCTTCACCAACACCTCCGCCATCTTCACCAACATCTCCATCACCTCCCCCCTTCTATATTCATCGGTCCACTCTCCCGAAACCCGTTGTACCCTCTACTTGAACATGGTGCTTTACGCTTCATATTATTATCCAATGATGTGTTGCCATCCTATGATGTCTGAGTAGATTTCCGTTGTCCTATCGGTGATTGATGAATTGATATGATTGGTTTGAGTTGCATGTTTTATTATTGGTGTTGTCCTATGGTGCTCTCCGTGTCGCGCAAGCATGAGGGATCCCTGCTGTAGGGTTTGCAATATGTTCATGATTTGCTTATGGTGGGTGGCGTGAGTGACAGAAGCACAGACCCGAGTAAGTAGGTTGTTTGCGTATGGGATAAAGGGGACTTGATACTTTAATGCTATGGTTGGGTTTTACCTTAATGATCTTTAGTAGTTGCGGATGCTTGCTAGAGTTCCAATCATAAGTGCATATGATCCAAGAAGAGAAAGTATGTTAGCTTATGCCTCTCCCTCAAATAAATCTGCAATAGTGATTATCGGTCTAGTAACGTAGTCAATTGCTTAGGGACAATTTCACAACTCCTACCACCACTTTTCCATACTATATTTACTTTATTGCTTCTTTATCTAAACAACCCCTAATTTATATTTACATGCTCTTTATTATCTTGCAAACCTATCCAACAATACCTACAAAGTACTTCTAGTTTCATACTTGTTCTACGTAAAGCAAACACTAAGCGTGCGTAGAGCTGTATCAGTGGTAGATATGACTTGAGAGAAATTTGTTCTACCTTTAGCTCCTCGTTGGGTTCGACACTATTACTTATCGAAAGAGGCTACAATTATCCTCTACACTTGTGGGTTATCAGACGTCCATGCTTCCTCCAGCAGCGGCGGCTCCTCTTCAGGCGAGAGCTCCACCAGCGGCGGCTATGACCAACCTGCACGCCGCCGAGCTCGCATCGAGAAAGGCGGTGGGTCGTTTCGCCGCCGCGCCCTGGTGAAGCAGGAGGAGGGCCCGAACTGAGCCTGGGGCTGCCGAGCTTGGCTTCATGAGCTGCTGCGGTTGCGCGGGCCGCTTCTGTTTAACCTTTCCTTTCTCCTGCATTTTGAAGAAAGTAGAGTGCCCCATTGGGGTGTGTAATGAACTGTGGCAGTTATGCCATGTGTAATGAATTGTGGCAGTTATGCCATTATGCTATGCTTATTATCTTGTTGCTATGTCATGATATTTGTATTCCGAGTGGGCATGGATAGGGTAAATTAGCTTTATGTGCTCGAGGTAGCTTCCCACCTCGTGATGGCAGCTCTTGATGCCTGGCGGAGCCCCCTTCCTGATGACTCAGGAGTCGTTGGTCTCGGGAGGCGCTGTAGAGCTGCTGCAGAGTTGTTAGAAAACATTGATGGGGCATCTCATTCCTCCTTGCGCGAGCCCCCTGCCGCGGGTTTAGCTGTAGCTTAATGCACCGCGTCGTGGCCCGGGGGGAACAGACGTAAGAGGGCGCGCATGCTCACGAGCTTGATCGAGGGAGTCTCACGAGGATGAAGTCGGAGCACTGGGACAATAGGTTTTCGGTGAGGCATGCTTGCATGCGGGTGGACCCGAGCGCGCACGCCTGCCTAGCCCCCACGTGCGGGGCGCACGACGAAGAGCGACGGGCAACTGCCGCTCTTTCCTAGCCAAGGCTAAGAACAAGCGAAGCGAGAGGAGAGAAAACCAAACTTGGTGAATTAAAATGTGAAAATTCCATATTCATTAAGACATTGTGAACTAACTACAGAAAGCAAGCAAAAGAACAGCCGTATCAGGCACCTAGTCTAGTCTTCTCACCAGCGCGGAGCTAAGTGCTGCCACTAGGACGTGGGAGGGAGCCCCCATGAGGCCCGCGGGTGACACTCAGGAGACTCCACGGCGTGTACAACCCCACTCATTATTACGTGAGAGTGTCATGAGCGGAGGCCTTCATAGGCATGAGCCATGCTTCATGGGTAGAACTTCCGGAGGTGCTGGATGTTCCACGCATTCTGGATAGGGATCCCGTCCTGTTTCTCTAGGCGGGCGGCGCCAGGCCTAGAGAAACGGGCGATCCTAAACGGGCCCTCCCACATAGGTGAGATCTTGGGCAGCCCTTCCCTGGAGAGCACCCGCCTCAGGACGAGAACACCCACCTCGAGCTTCCTGGGGCGGACGTTGCGGTAGTGGTACAGCCGCAATGCCAGCTGGTACCTTGTCGCTCGGAGCGAGGACTGACATCGGCATTCGTCCCCCAGCACGAGATCCATCCCCCGCGTGGTGTCCTGGTGTCCCTCATCGAACGCCAAGACCCACATGGAGCGACGCTTGACCTCTTGTGGGAGAACCGCTTCAGCTTGGTAGACGAGGAAGAACGGGGTCTCACACGTCGCCTTGGTTGCGGTGGTCTGGATGGACCATAGCACTGATTGGAGATCGTCGAGCCAGCCCCTGCCGCAAGCTTCGAGCTTCTTATTGAAGGTCCTTTCCTTGAAGCCTCTCAGGACCGCTACACTGGCACGCTTGGCCTGGCCGTTGCTCCTGGGATGTGCCACTGAAGCGTAGCATATCTGTGTTCCAAGGTTAGCATGGTATGTTTCGAAAAGGTTGCTGGTGAATTGCGAGCCATTGTCGGTGATGATGCGATTAGGAACCCCGAACCATCTCATGATGCCCTTGACGAACTTGACGGCTGAGCCGGCCGGGATGGTGCGGACATCTTCTACCTCCGCCCACTTGGTGAACTTGTCGATGGCACCGTAGAGGTAGCGGTAGCCCCCTAGCACTCGAGGGAATGGTCCTGAGATATCCAGCCCCCATACCGCAAATAGCCATGTGAGCGGGATAGTTTGAAGGCCCTGTGCGGGCTAATGGATCTGCTTGGCATGGAATTGGCAGGCTTCGCAGGATTTCACCAGCTCGGTGGCATCGTTTAGTGCCGTGAAGCCACTACGGAACACCTTGCCCACGTGGGTGCGCGATGAAGAGTGATGTCTGTAGTCTCTGCCATGTATGTCGGCCAGCAGCTCGAGCCCCTGCTCCTTGGAGATGTACCGCCAAGAAACATCGTTGGGCTGCTTACGGTATAGCTCACCGTCCTGGATGTAGTATGCGGTGGCCTGGCGAGCCACGCGCTCTGCATCTTCCTCCTCCGGCAGGGTCCCCTGAAGCAAGTACACCTTGAACTCCTTGGTCCAGCACCCCTCATGAGGCTCGAGCGCGAGGAGCAGACGGGCCCTCGAGGTTAAGCCACAAGCAGGGGCACCCACTGCAGGAGCTCTGGGAATATCGTCCTGAGGCGGTGCTTGTTCCGCAGCACGGGGAGCTGCTGACAGCTTGAAGAGCCGCTCCTCAAAAACGCCTGGCTCCTGAGGCAACCACCAAGACGCCCTCTTGGCGATGTCGTCTGCCTCCTTGTTTGTGCCTCGTGGCACATGCTGTAATTCCAAGCCCAATAATTGTTTTTCCATTTTGTGTACCTCTTGCAGGTATGCTTCCATGTGCTCATCCTTCGGGCTGTACTCCTTGTTGGAGAAGTTGATGAGGAGCTGGGAGTCACCCCTGATGGTGAGGCGCTTCACCCCTAGCTTCGCTGCAGCTCTGAGGCCGGCAATCAGGCCCTCATACTCTGGAAGCAAAGTTGTATAGCGTAGTAGAGCTTGTCCTTGGTGGGTGAAATGAGCATTGCTCCAGCCCCCGCCCCCTGACGTGCGAACATGTCGTCAAAGTACATGATCCACCCATCTGGCGCCTCATCTCCGGGTAAGAGGCAACGGTCCTCACATACCTCACGGTTAGGGGCGTCGGTCCATTCTGCCATGAAATCTGCGAGCGCTGCGTCCTTGATGACCCTGGTGCTGAATGACCATGATGGGGTGGCCTTGGAAGTAGTGGCGTAGCTTCCGGGAGGCGACAAGGAGCACGAGCAAGAGCTTTTGCGGCATGGGGTAGCGCGCCTGCGCCTCCCGCAACACCGTGCTAATGAAGTAGACTGGATGCTCGACAATGGAGGAGGCATTGGCGAGGTCTTGTACCCCTTGAGAGTGCTGGCTTCAGGAGTCTTGCTGTTTGTCGTATCGGCCACGGCCTCAGGGGCCCCATTCTCATGAGCCCCGCTGGTTGGGAGATCGGCTAGGGCCTCAGGTGCGACGTTGGCCGGTGGTGCAGCTGAGGCCTCAGGAGCACCACCCTGGGGCCGCGGCGTCGAGGCACCCCGCCATGGGCCCTCGGTCGGGCGCTCTTCCCTCAGCGCCATCAGAGCTGTGCTAGCGGAGTGAGGTGTGGCGGTCAGATAGAGCACCAAGGGCTCGAGGGGGCGCAGTGCCACCATCACCGATGGGCTGGTGAGTTATCTCTCGAGGTCTTGAAAAGCCGCATCAGCTTCAGGGGCCACTTAAACGGCCCTTTCCGTTGCATCAGCTTGAAGAACGGGAGGGCGTGCTCCCCTAACATGGAAATGAAGCGCCCCAGCGAGGTCACATAGCCCGCCAGCTTCTGCATCTCCTTGAGGGTTTGTGGCGGGCTCATGTCTTCTATGGCCTTGACTTTCTGGGTTGGCCTCGATTCCTCTGTGCGACACCAGGAAACCCAACAGCTTACCGGAGGGGACACCAAACACACACTTCTCAGGGTTGAGCTGCAGGTCCACCTTGCGCAGGCTGGCAAATGTTTCCTCCAGGTCCCCGATCAGGGTCCTTGCCTCCCGAAATTTTACTACTATGTCATCGACGTAATCCTCAGCGTTCCTCCCAAGCTGTTGGCCCAGAGCGATATGCATTAACCATTGAAAGGTGGCTCTAGCATTACGCAGCCCGAATGGCATACAGGTGTAGCAGTACACCCCGCATGGGGTCAGGAACGCCGTCTTCTCCACATCTTCCATAGCCATGTTGATCTGGTGGTAGCCCGAGAAGGCGTCCAAAAAGCACGACAGATCGCACTCGGCTGTGGAGTCGATGATCTGATCGATGCGCGGGAGCGGGAAGGGGTCTTGAGGGCAAGCCTTGATGAGGTTGGTGAAGTCGACGGACATGTGCTCCTTCCCGCCCTTCTTCGGGACAATAACTGGTTTCGCCAGCCACTCCGGGTACCGCACCTCCCGAATGACACTGGCATCCTGCAGCTTGCAGGTCGCTTAGACAATGAACGCCTACTTCTCTGTGGACTGCCGCCATGCCTTCTGCTTCAGCGGGCGTACGTTAGGGCACACCCTTAGGTGATGCTTTATTATTCCCCTCGGGATTCCAACCAAGTCCTTGGGCTGCCATGCGAATACTTCCTTGTTGGTGCGCAAGAAGCTGACCAACGCCTTTTCTTGGTCCGGAGGGAGGCCAGCACCTATGGTGAATGATAGAGGCAAAGGTGTCCCGTCTTTCGATGAGATGGTGGATTTCGCTTTGGTGGAAGTCGACTTTGACGATCCGACTACGAACGTGCGAGGACGTCGCGCCTTAGCAATCGCTAAACCAACTCCGAGAGGTTATTGACCACGCCGGAGCACGATCAACCTGACCACGAGGGTCTGTTTCCTGCGAGCAACCGAAGAACAAGCAAGAAACTAAGATTGCAATCTGGATATTGCGAATATAAGATGAAAGCTTTATTGATCAAGGTGGGGTTCTGTGACGCCTTTGTCTGGTCGTTGAACACAAACGAAGTACGCGAAGTTGCAGCTATGGCGAACTTTTAATCTAGACAAAACCCAAAGTCTAAACGATGCCCTAAGGGCTGTATATATGGAGGAAGAGGGGGGAATTTCGTGGCCCTTGGTGGAGGGGTCCGAAATCAACCCTATCTCTTGTTTCCCCACACATACGGACTCTAAAAATAGCCTATACTTATGTATTTCGAATTACATGGGCCTGGCCCAATAATAAGGTGACGCAACACCTAAAATAGCCTCGGGACGAAATTTAGGAAGTGGCATCTTGTATATTTCGTCCAAGGCTTCATGCACCCATTATGGTGGCTTCAAAGTCCTGAAATCATCACTTGTAACTCTGTTCTTGTTCCCCTTGCGCATGCCATCATCTCCATTCTTGTTCTTGCTCCAATGTTCATCCTTCTCCAAGCTAGGCCCTTCATTTGTAAGCAAAACAAATGTATCCAATTTAGGCAGCATCATATGCTCATGAACATTAGAATCATTACCAGGAAACGAAAGTACCTGGTAATTTAGTTGGCGTGCACGAGCTCTAGTAATTGGTCCAGTATGTATAGCAGCAGGGGCTGTGGGTGTAACAATTGTATTGATGTCCTCATCAGTGAAGGTGGCGCCCGATGCTCCATCTTCGTCAACTAGTACTTGCTTCGTCTCGGCTCGATCTTGGGAAAAAACTCCTTCTTCTTAGCTGGCACAGCCCCCGGAGCCTCTGGGTCCTTTCTCGCTCGACTGCGTGGCGGCCATGGATTTGAAGGCAAGGTTGAGGGCCAGCAGTGCGTCTTTGGTGTCCCCTACCACCGTGAGGACGCCGCTGCTTCTCGGCATCTTCATGAGGTTGTAGGCTGGGTGAGTTGCTGCCATGAACTTGGCCAGGGATGGGTACCCAAGGATGGCATTGTACGGGAGGACGATCCGAGCAATGTCGAAGTCGATAAGCTCAGTGCGCGAGTTGTCGCAGGTGCCGAAGGTGACGGGGAGAAGGATTTTCCCCAGGGGCTGGTGGAGTCGTCCCGACCCCAGAGAAGGGCTTGGTGGGGTGGAGCAGACCATAGGGCACGTGAAGCAAGCCGAATGCCTCCACAGAGAGCACATTGAGGCATGCTCCGCCATCGATGAGGGTCTTGGTGACCACCATGTTGCTGATGGTGGGGGTGCAGAGCATCAGGAGCGTGCCTGCGCCTGCTGTGGTAGCGGTGTGATCCTCTGAATCGAAGGTGAGGTCGGCTGATGCGGAGCATCCCACGTTCATCCCCATGTACACTCCGACTACTCTCCGAGCCCCAAGAGGACATATGACGAGACCTCAAGCATACGCCATTGGACACAAGGTGAACTCGATCCTCTCTAAACCTTCACTTTCCTCACGTGAGACATGGTTGCTACTTCAAGCGCGGACCTTGTGCATACTCAGGTACACCCGAGGAGACCATGGAGAACCCAAGGACCAAGGCCGAGCGTGCGCAGAAGCATGGAAGAGGAGAAGGAAGAAGAAAAATGGAGCAAGACAGGACTTGCCCGGATCATCCGGACACCCAGCCGGACGATCCGGACCGAGCCCGGACGATCCAGACGACCACCCGGACGATCCGGCTAATTCGACCAAAGACGACAGAAGCCTCCCCCCTGAAGCCGGATCATCCGGACCCCGTGCCGGATCATCCGGACCCTGCCCGGACGTCCGGACCGCCAGCCGGACATCCGGCCCTGCGCCTCCACCAGCCGAGTCTCCGGATCATCCGGGCCTCCACCCGGACCATCCGGACCAGCCCGGATCATCCGGATTCGGACCCGGATCATCCGGCCAGCGCCTGTGTGCGCGTGTTGGGCTGAGCCCGTGTACCCCTTTGACCCCCTAGCCTATAAATAGGACTCCTCCTCCTCCTTTTGAGGCTTAGCATTGGATTAGCTCATATTTGTGAGAGAGCCTTTGCTCATCCACTTGGATACTTCTCCTCGGAGTTCAGGACCTCTTCGGAGAAGATCCCCCAAGCGGATTCAAGACCCCCATCGTGGGAAGATCCCCTCATGGATTCAAGACCTCCGTTAGGAGATGAACTGTCCTTTGTATCCTTACCTTTGTTGATTGTGGATCATATGCATCTCTTATGTGTGTGGTGATCTAGCACTTGTGTGATCGATTCCTTGTTGGTTGAGTGATTCTCTCTCGTTTTCCCCCGTGTTTCCCGTTGTGCTTCCGCGTGTTCTTCGTGATTCCCCGTAGGATCCACTCCAAACGTGAAAGATCGACGCTATAGGGTTCCACCCTAGATCATCATGGTATCATGAGCCACGTTGATCACGTTTTTGGAGCCCCTACCCCGTGTTTTCTAGCTTGATTTTGTTGTTTTCGTCCTAAATCCGAAAATCCCCACCAAAAATAGCCCCAATTTTTTTTGTGATTTGTTGGTTTGATGATGTTTTGTTGATTTTGATCCGTGGATTTGCTTGGTTTCAAGTGGATCTAGCATTTCCCCAAGTTTCCCCACATTCCATCCACGAAATCTCGTCAATTTTGACCCCAAAATCCCCAAATTCCGCCCAAAAATTCGTCCCCGAGAGGAAATCCCGAGCAGTTTGACCTGCCCGGATCATCCGGACCTTCTCCCGGATCATCCGGACACCTTCCGGATCAGCTGGACCCTCTCCCGGACGTTCGGATAACCCACGCACCCAGAAAACAAAACCGGAGCTGACGAACCCGGATCATCCGGATGTACACCCGGATCATCCGGACGTAGCCCGGATCATCCGGACCTCCTCCCGGATGTCCGGTTAACCCTGAAACTGACACGGCTGAAATTTTGTTTTGGTCATTACTAATTCATCCGGAGTCCATTTTTGACGTTCTTTAGCTCGTTTTGAAGCTATTGACATCCTCCATCCCACAAAAATACCACCAACACCATTTGACACCATCAAATTTTCGGGATTTTGGCATCTTTGCCTAGGGCTTCCACCATATCATCCGCATAGCCACCACCGACTTCCGCAACCTAACCCATTTTGTTCCCCATTGCATATGTGGTTGTATGAGTTGTGATTAGAGTCTGCTAAGGTGTTTCGGCTACTTAGGGACGATTACTTCTTCATCAACCACCACCACCACTTCCACATAACCTTGCCCATCATACACTTCCACCAACCCAGCCTAACCCAATTTTGTTTGAGCTTGTTTGAGTTGTGGCTTGTGTCTCCTAAGGTGTTTCGACTACTTAGGGACGGCAACTTCAACTCCGACTCGTGTATAGCCCATCATTCCACTTCCGCATTGCCTAGTGCAACACCACCACCGCTCTCCGCTACCACCATTTTGACATTTGACGTGTGAGATTTTGAGTTCGCGGTTTTTCCGTTTCCTAAGGTGTTTCGGCTACTTAGGGACGAGACTCCATCATCTTGGTATCTACATCAAGAACACCGCTACTCATCATCGCCGGACGGTAACCTCCATATCATCTTGGTATCGTGGTATCCCTCCATTGTATATTCCCTTGCTATTGCATTGTTAACCCCTAGCCTTACTTTTGCGTTACTTGCCTATCGAGACTAGCCATTTGAGTATTGCCGGCAACGTTACTTGTGCACATTAGTGATCATACTTCCCATAGCATACATACCATATCATCGTGGTGCATATATTGCTATCATATCTTGTGTCACAAGTTTGTTCCCACATATACACAATTGCTATCTTGGTTTGTGCATTGTGCAAAGTGGCCATAGAAAAAAAAGAAATAAAGTTTTTAAGCAAAAGAGAAAGAGAGCAAAGAAGCTTGTAAGCAAGTGCCATAGCATCATACCACATTGCATATAAGATTGTCATATCCGATCATCTTGGATCATCTTGAGAGAAACACCGGGAACCATACATACATAGCATACTTGGGATAGAAGTTTATCCATTTTGCATCTTATAGGTTGTGCACAAGTGTCGTATCCGCCTATTGAGCAATCGTGCTAGCGTCTCTCTTGAGTTGTGCAACACGAGCGTTTTCCGTGGATTCCACATTTTGTGCTCATTTCTTGGTTGCACGACCCCATTTATCTATCCGTGTGTGCGTTTCCGTGTGCCTTCCATATTGCTATTGGTCTACTTGTTTCACTTGCGAATTTGTGAATCTCTTTCAACATTATTGACTCTTGCTAACATTTTGCATTAAATTTTTGTGCCACTATCCTCACCGAGCTCCACTATAAGCTTTACTTGTGTAGGTGTGAGAACCGACAAGGATTGGTAGCAATAGTGCTATTTCATTGTCCGCATTTGAGTGAACTTGATTCATTGTCAACATCGGTCAAGGTACATTGGTATAAGTTCTTCTCTTTCTCCCACTCATATTTGCTCGAGTCTTGTGATGGATAGGCAAGGCATTTCCTCTCCGGTCCTCGACAACAACGACGGCGTGAACAACTACATAACCAAAGCGTCTATCTTCGATCTACAACGACAAGTGCAAGGCGCACAATCAAGATTGCAAGAGCGCATTGAGAACATCTCCATCGACATTTTCCACTCCGAAGCAAGGAAAAGGGACTACATCGACAACAAGCTTGCCGCACAAAAGGAGGAGCAAGATGCGAGGATGGAAGAGATTCGTGCCTTGATCAAGTCTTCTTCCACTTCATCATCCTCAAGACGACGACGTTCAAGCCACAAGTCTTTGGAGCGCGAAAAAGATGCAAGTGCAAATCGTCCTCGTCCACATCTACATGGCGACCACCATCACGCTCGTGATCAACATCGTCATGAAGGGCAAGTCACCTCCAAGCATCATGTGCACGACGACGACGAACGACATCTTCTATGAGCTCAAGCACGACACCGACATCATCATCATGAAGATGCTCCACAAGCACAAATGCACAAGTCCTAACAAGCCCTACTTCACGCCAAGTCCAAGCTTCAAGAGCACAAAAGAAGACCGCGAGATGACCACCACCAAGACGGTGCTACGGCTACATCAACCACTTCGGCATCTTCGCCAAGTGTTCTCAAGGCATCTTCGCCTATGGACGTACGGCATCTTCGCCTACTTCCCACAAGTACGCCTACAACGACTTCATCAAGTCCAAGGCGACCACATACAAGTGAGGGTGACACTTCCATCTTCGGAAGCCCCCCAAGGAAGATGGCCGAGCATGGGAAATTCCCTTCGGTCATGGAGACGAGCTACGAGGTGCCACATCATATGGGCCTCCAACACCAAGACGGTGACAAGACGGTTGAGCAAGGGCCATCCCCTTCGACCACGGCGACGAGCGCGAACCTCTTCAACACCATGAAGACGGCGCCCACATTGGACTCATACTCCGAGTCAAGCTACGCGACCGCGCATGGAGACATTTGCACCTACACCTCTCCGACACCCACATATGAAGAGATGCCCAAAGTGCCATGTGAGGAGAGCCACCACCACATGAGTGACATGAGTGACTCCACCATACGTGACATTGAGAGCATTTCCTATGAGAGGATGAGTGTGACCACCACTAGCCCCACACATGAGAGCATGCAACACATCCTATGTGAGGTTGAGAGCCATTTGAGTGACTCCACCTACCATACGAGTGAGAGCATCCTTGAGGGAGTGAGTGAGCCATAACACTTAGTGAGTGAGGTAGTTGACACAGCATGTGAGGCCACTATGATTTCTAACGACTTAACCTCTACTCCTAGTGTGGTTTCTTCTTTGGTGCTAGGTCTCCTACATGACGACATGCCTATCCTCGACGAGTCCATCCCTCCAATGGAAACACCGATGGCCATGGTGGACGATGATACACCCCCCACATGGTTCCATCAACATGAAGATGACAATGAAACGATCTTCAACACCTCACCTACAACACATGAGCGACGCTACAAAGGTAACATAGGTGATGGTGCTTCTCTTGTCCCACTAGTGGACTCTCTTGACATTGATTGCTCCCATGATGTTGACCCACCTATTACCATGCTTCATGCTAGTGAGACTTCTTCATGCCTTGACTTACCTATTTATGATGAATATGATGATGAGCATGTTGAGTTGCCTAGTTGTGATGCTATGCTCCATAGGATAACTTGTGAAAATTCTATTGGTCACATTATACTTGACAATCCATTGAACTTTTCATATGCTATGAGTGAGATCTCCCATATTGCTTCATTTCAATCTCAACATAGTAACTATGCATGCCCCATTAAAATCTGATAGAGGCAAAGGTGTCCCGTCTTTCGATGAGATGATGGATATCGCTTTGGTGGCAGTCGACTTTGACGATCCGACTACGAACGTGCGAGGACGTCGCGCCTTAGCAATCGCTAAACCAACTCCGAGAAGTTATTGACCACGCCGGAGCACGATCAACCTGACCACGAGGGTCTGTTTCCTGCGAGCAAACGAAGAACAAGCAAGAAACTGAGATTGCAAATCTGGATATTGCGAATATAAGATGAAAGCTTTATTGATCAAGGTGGGGTTCTGTGACGCCTTTGTCTGGTCGTTGAACACAAACGAAGTACGCGAAGTTGCAGCTATGGCGAACTTTTAATCTAAACAAAACACAAAGTCTAAACGATGCCCTAAGGGCTGTATATATGGAGGAAGAGGGGGGAATTTTGTGGCCCTTGGTGGAGGGGTCCGAAATCAACCCTATCTCTTGTTTCCCCACACATACGGACTCTAAAAATAGCCTATACTTATGTATTTCGAAATTACATGGGCCTGGCCCAATAATAAGGTGACGCAGCACCTAAAATAGCCTCGGGACGAAATTTATGAAGTGGCATCTTGTATATTTCGTCCAAGGCTTCATGCACCCATTATGGTGGCTTCAAAGTCCTGAAATCATCACTTATAACTCCGTTCTTGTTCTTGCTCCAATATTCATCCTTCTCCAAGCTAGGCCCTTCATTTGTAAGCAAAACAAATGTATCCAATTTAGGCAGCATCATATTCTCATGAACATTAGAATCATTACCAAGAAACGAAAGTACCTGGTAATTTAGTTGGCGTGCACGAGCTCTAGTAATTGGTCCAGTATGTATAGCAGCAGGGGCTGTGGGTGTAACAATTGTATTGATGTCCTCATCATCCTCCCCTTCTTGAAATGAAGTCGTCCTCGACGGAAGTTCATCTTCCTCACCCAAATAAGGCTTCAAATCTGCAATGTTAAAAGTGGGACTAACCCCAAAATCTGCAGGCAGCTCAATTTTATATGCATTATCATTTATTTTCTCTAACACCTTAAAGGGACCATCAGCACGTGGCATTAACTTTTATTTGCGCAAATCAGGAAATCTATTTAACTCATGCATTTTTAAAATCAATTCAACACGTTGTTTAGCATCAAAATTAACCTTCTCCGAAGATGGAAGAGGCAACAAATCAATAGGTGCACGAGGTAGGAAACCATACACAACTTCAAAAGGGCACATCTTAGTAGTAGAATGCAATGAACGATTATAAGCAAATTCAATATGAGGCAAGCATTCCTCCCACATTTTCTTATTATTCTTCAAAACAGCCCTAAGCATAGTAGACAACGTTCTATTGACTACTTCAGTTTGTCCATCAGTTTGGGGGTGACAAGTAGTACTAAAAAGCAGTTTAGTCCCCAACTTAGCCCATAAACATCTCCAAAAGTGGCTAAGAAATTTAGTATCACGATCTGAAACAATAGTATTTGGCACACCATGCAAGCGAATAATTTCACGAAAGAACAAATCAGCAACATTAACAGCATCATCGCTTTTATGACATGGTATAAAGTGTGCCATTTTCAAGAATCTATCCACGACAACAAATATGCTATCCCTCCCCTTCTTTGTTCGAGGTAAACCTAAAACAAAGTCCATAGATATATCCTCCCAAGGAACACTAGGTACAGGCAAAGGCATATATAAACCATGAGGATTGAGTCATGACTTAGCTTTTTGACATGTAGTGCAGCGAGCAATAAAACGCTCAACATCCCGTCTCATCTTTGGCCAAAAGAAATGTGTAGCAAGTACGTCCTCCGTCTTCTTCACGCCAAAGTGTCCCATTAATCCTCCTCCATGCGCCTCCTGCAACAACAAAAGACGAACGGAGCTAGCTGGAATGCATAGCTTGTTAGCACGAAACACAAATCCATCGTTAACAACAAACTTGTTCCACATTCTTCCTTCTTTACAATTCTGCATTACATCTTTAAAATCAGCATCATGCACATATTGATCTTTGATGGTCTCCAAACCCAATATTTTGAAGTCAAGTTGTGAAAGCATAGTATAGCGACGAGACAAAGCATCAGCAATAACATTTTCTTTTCCCTTCTTGTGTTTAATGACATAAGGGAAAGTCTCAATGAATTCAACCCATTTAGCATGTCTACAATTCAGTTTAGCTTGACTTTTAATATGTTTCAAAGATTCATGATCAGAATGTATAACAAATTCTTTGGGCCATAAATAATGTTGCCATGTTTCTAAAGTCCGAACAAGAGCATATAATTCTTTATCATAAGTAGAATAATTCAGACTAGGCCCACTCAATTTTTCAGAAAAGTATGCAACAGGTTTGCTATCTTGTAATAACACACCTCCTAATCCAATTCCACTAGCATCACATTCAAGCTCAAAAGTCTTATTAAAATCAGGAAGTTGGAGTAAAGGAGCATGTGTCAACTTATCTTTCAATACCGTGAAGGCTTCTTCTTGTGCGGTACCCCAAAGAAAAGGCACATCTTTCTTTGTAAGCTCATTGAGAGGTGCAGCAATGGTGCTGAAATCTCTCACAAAACGCCTATAGAATCCAGCGAGGCCAAGAAAACTCCTCACTTGTGTGATCGTTTTGGGCTGCGGCCAACTCTCAATAGCTTCAATCTTGGCTATATCAACTTCAATTCCCTGTGGAGTAACAACATAGCCAAGAAAAGATACTCGGTCGGTGCAAAAGGTGCACTTCCCAAGGTTACCAAACAAACGTGCATCACGTAGAGCAATAAAAACAGCATGTAAATGTTCCACATGTACTTCCAAAGATCTGCTATAAATCAATATGTCATCAAAGTAAACTACCACAAATCGTCCAATGAAAGCACATAAAACTTCGTTCATTAATCTCATGAAAGTACTAGGTGCATTAGTTAACCCAAAAGGCATGACTAACCACTCATATAATCCAAACTTAGTTTTAAATGTTGTTTTCCATTCATCTCCCAATTTCATACGAATTTGATGGTATCCACTACGCAAATCAACTTTGGAGAATATTGTAGAGCCACTCAATTCATTAAGCATATCATCTAGTGATAGAGGCGAGGGTCCCGATCTTTCGATGGGATGATGGATATCGCTTTGGTGGAAGTCGACTTTGACGATCCGACTACGAACGTGCGAGGACGTCGCACCTTAGCAATCGCTAAACCAACTCCGAGAGGTTATTGACCACGCCGGAGCACGATCAACCTGACCACGAGGGTCTGTTTCCTGCGAGCAAACGAAGAACAAGCAAGAAACTAAGATTGCAATCTGGATATTGCGAATATAAGATGAAAGCTTTATTGATCAAGGTGGGTTCTGTGACGCCTTTGTCTGGTCGTTGAACACAAACGAAGTACGCGAAGTTGCAGCTATGGCGAACTTTTAATCTAAACAAAACCCAAAGTCTAAACGATGCCCTAAGGGCTGTATATATGGAGGAAGAGGGGGGAATTTCGTGGCCCTTGGTGGAGGGGTCCGAAATCAACCCTATCTCTTGTTTCCCCACACATATGGACTCTAAAAATAGCCTATACTTATGTATTTCGAAATTACATGGGCCTGGCCCAATAATAAGGTGACGCAGCACCTAAAATAGCCTCGGGACGAAATTTATGAAGTGGCGTCTTGTATATTTCGTCCAAGGCTTCATGCACCCACTATGGTGGCTTCAAAGTCCTGAAATCATCACTTGTAACTCCGTTCTTGTTTCCCTTGCGCATGCCATCATCTCCATGCTTGTTCTTGCTCCAATGTTCATCCTTCTCCAAGCTAGGCCCTTCATTTGTAAGCAAAACAAATGTATCCAATTTAGGCAGCATCATATTCTCATGAACATTAGAATTATTACCAAGAAATGAAAGTACCTGGTAATTTAGTTGGCGTGCACGAGCTCTAGTAATTGGTCCAGTATGTATAGCAGCAGGGGCTGTGGGTGTAACAATTGTATTGATGTCCTCATCATCCTCCCCTTCTTGAAATGAAGTCGTCCTCGACGGAAGTTCATCTTCCTCACCCAAATAAGGCTTCAAATCTGCAATGTTAAAAGTGGGACTAACCCCAAAATCTGCAGGCAGCTCAAGTTTATATGCATTATCATTTATTTTCTCTAACACCTTAAAGGGACCATCAGCACGTGGCATTAACTTTGATTTGCGCAAATCAGGAAATCTATCCTTACGCAAATGTAACCAAACAAGATCTCCAGGTGCAAACACAACATGTTTTCTACCCTTATCTCCAGCAAGTTTATATTTAGCATTCATAAGCTCAATGTTTTCCTTAGTTAACTCATGCATTTTTAAAATCAATTCAGCACGTTGTTTAGCATCAAAATTAACCTTCTCCGAAGATGGAAGAGGCAACAAATCAATAGGTGCACGAGGTAGGAAACCATACACAACTTCAAAAGGGCACATCTTAGTAGTAGAATGCAATGAACGATTATAAGCAAATTCAATATGAGGCAAGCATTCCTCCCACATTTTCTTATTATTCTTCAAAACAGCCCTAAGCATAGTAGACAACGTTCTATTGACTACTTCAGTTTGTCCATTAGTTTGGGGGTGACAAGTAGTACTAAAAAGCAGTTTAGTCCCCAACTTAGCCCATAAACATCTCCAAAAGTGGCTAAGAAATTTAGTATCACGATCTGAAACAATAGTATTTGGCACACCATGCAAGCGAATAATTTCACGAAAGAACAAATCAGCAACATTAACAGCATCATCGCTTTTATGACATGGTATAAAGTGTGCCATTTTCGAGAATCTATCCACGACAACAAATATGCTATCCCTCCCCTTCTTTGTTCGAGGTAAACCTAAAACAAAGTCCATAGATATATCCTCCCAAGGAACACTAGGTACAGGCAAAGGCATATATAAACCATGAGGATTGAGGCGTGACTTAGTGATGAGGACATGACTACCTTGGATATGACCAAAAATATTGCATATATGCATATTTGTCAGGTGATTTCTAGTGCAAACTATTCAATAATCTATTTATGTTATCCAGAACAAAAATACTTCACACACTTTGTGTTTTGTCTAATTGCAGGTGTATGGGACATTTGTACAATCCACATATGAAGATAAGGAAGAAAGAGATGTTTATTTGCTGTCCAAAAAGTTCTCTGACGTCACTTTTGGCCCAAGAGAAGATAGAGTCCAAGTCTCTCACGTTCTGGATTCAGATTTGGACTGCACAGACACACCTGACTCAAAACGCACACAAGTTTTTCATACGGACTCCGAATTGGGTGATTCTTTTTTTGTTGGAAACTAGATTTTGTGTACTTTCCAACCCAATTGGAATCACCTTTAAATTCATCCGGAGCGTTGAGTTGTGGACGAAACAATCTGATGCTGCAGCAAAATCCGAGTCAAACTACAAGTCCAAAGGTGTTACATCACCTCCACTTGGGCCCATTGGCCTTGTACGACCTAGATTTAGTTTTAGGCTGCCTTGGGACGTCCTCCCACCTCCTTGGCCGCCACCCCTTGCTCCTATATAAGTAGATCCATCTAGTAGCTTTTCCTTGGGATTTGTTTAGTTAAAAGTTAGCCATTGCAACTTCGTGTACTTTGTTTGTGTCCAACGACCAGACTAAGACCCTTACGGATCCCCACCTTTATCAATACTTCATCTATATTCGCAATATTCAGATTGCTTTATCATATTCTTGCTTGTTCTTCGATTGCTTGCAGGAATAGACCTTCGTGGTCAGGTTGATTGTGCTTCGGCGTGGTCAATAACCTCTCGGAGTTGGTTTAGCGATTGCTAAGGCGCAACGTCATTCACGTTTGTAGTCGGATCGTCAAAGTCATCTTCACCAAATTGATAGTTATCATCTCATCGAAAGATCGGGACACCCCGCCTCTATCAAGTGGTATCAGTTTTCAGGTTGCTCGGTGAGAATTTCCAGTTTTCCTAGATTAGATTTATTTTCTTACCTATTGTCCAAGAAAAAGCCACAAAAAAGAGTTAGATCTATTCATCCTTGGTCCAAGCCAGTCGGAGCCTTTGCAATTTTCTTTTTATTGCTTGCATAGTTGAATTATCGGTTGCATCGTCGTGTCGAGTTGCTGGTCTTAGTGTCTAGGTCGTTTAGAGTTTCGAGTTTTGTTCACATTTGTCACGCCACCGCTGCATTGTTATCCCTTCCGCTGTCCACCATCCATCCATCAGTTTCCACCACGTGCTACCCACCGTTCATTGTCATAATCATAGTTGAGATCATTCACATCTTCGCTTGATCCTATCTGCATCTTATCTAGTTTGTTTGGAACGAGAGAGAGAAAAAAAAGGAGAAAAAGAAAGGAAAAGAAAAAAAAGTGTGAGAAAAAAAAGAGAGGAGAAAAAAAACAAAAAATCGAATCTATCTAGAATCAATCTCGTACCTGAATTCGGATTGGAATCTGTTTTGCACACTGTTCAGTAAAACAGGTGTATCTTCCTCATACGAAGTCCGTTTTGGCTCCGTGAGTACTCAAATTGAAGCTAGAGACGAGCCGCATCTAAATAGTTGCAGAAGCAAGTTCAATATTTGACACCTCAAAATCGGCTTATAAATAGGTCTTTTTGCCCTCTGAAGTTCGTGAACACAGCTTGTTCCAATTTTTCAGGCCAGTTTTAGAATTCTTTGACTCCTCATATCAACTCGGAATTGAGTGATTCTTTTTGCATTGGAAAGCTTGAGTTAGTAGCATTCTTTGAAAGAATTTATCAGAAAATTGTCTCAAACTTTTCAAGAGGAAAGTTGGAGAGAGAGTTGTTGTATATCCTGTTTGGCAGTTGTTTTTCATCATTATCTTCACTGTCGTTGTGATCTTCACTTATATCTTGCTGTCAAGAGCTACTTAGTATCCTTCATTGATGCTAGTTGTGCTACGCCGTGACCTCATTAGTGTTCTAGGCTCGCGTCTCTAGTCCGGTCTAGCCTAGGACCAGCACAGTACCGTCGTTGAGCGTTTATTCAACATTGCATCTTTGAATTGATTATTGCTAATCTTTTGCTACCATATATAGCCAACCCAGCTCCACATATTTCTACACCGTGTATACGTACGCTCCCCTGGCAACCGCTTTACTCAATATTCGGAGTTACTTGACACCGCTGGTTGCCGATCACCGCCTGCTGCATGGTAAGAACTTGTAAGACATTGATATTTGCTTTACTGTGAGCGTTTTACCACCACATCCTAGTAGTTATAGGAACATTATTTTTGGGTTTTGTTTCTTGTTCTACTAATCATGACAGGATCCAGAGTCAATTCATGGGCTTTGTCGATCGCGGGAGACGTGCCACCACCTTTGCAAATACCACAACCGTCACGAGAGGTGCACAAACATCCAAATGCACATGATCAGGTTAATGTATCTATACCACCATTTAATGGCCGTTTTAAACCTGCTTTATATATTGAATGGGAGTTCGGCATAAAAAATATATTTGCTTCCCATAATTTCAATGAACATAAAAAGGTTAAGGTTGCGGTTGGTTCTTTCACTGGTTATGCTTTGGTTTGGTGGAGTGAATATTGTCGGTTACACCCTGATTATATACCTACTACTTGGGATGATTTGAAACTTGCCATGCGACATACTTTCGTCCCTGCTTATTATACTCGTGACATGATTAAGAAGTTGCAACACTTAAAACAAGGTAGTGAAACTGTTACAAAATATTATGATGATTTACAAACTACCTTGTTGCATTCCTCTTTAGAAGAAAGTGAAGATGATTTTATGGATAGATTTTGGGGAGGATTAAACCGTGATATTCAAGAGATACTAATTCATGAAGAGTGTTATCCTATGGACCATTTGTTTCATCTTGCTTGCAAAGCTGAATAGGAAATAAAACGACGTGTTGGCCACAAGGAGAACAAGCGCACGGTGCACATTCCAAGAGTTGATATGATTGTTCCTTCAACTACTAGGCATACTATGACAACCACATCCGTTGTTGTCAGGACTACATCACCTCCACCATGTGACACATCGCCCCCGAGAGTGGCTACATCATCTGAGTTGATCATAAGAGGTAATGACAAAGGTACTGATCTTCCATCTCTACATGAGAATGATGAATGCCTTGTCAATTTGAATGCACCATCTGATGAGCTACCCACTACTTTGATCACACCACCTATTTTAGAGGACTATGTTGATAATTTGACTTTGCCATGTGATCAAACAACTGAAATACCAACAATTTTGAGTGCACCCATTGAATTAACTATTGATGCAAAAGAACCAATGTTTAATCATTTTGATATGACCTCTAATCTTGGTGATGATTCTGTGTTGAATGACTTATTGCATGTTTGCTTATTTAAGCATGTTGTAGCATGAAAATTTGATGCAAGTAAGGTTTATTCACCAATGTTGGGATGGTTTAATGATGAACATTGTCAATCTTTTGAAATGAATAAGAGCTTCACTTATATGTGCAAACTGAGTTGCAATATTTTCATGCCTTTTACTTCTTGTGCTAATTTTTTGGTTTTAGATTTTATGAACTATGCAAGTTACTCATCTATTCATGTGTCATATATGCAAAAATCAAGGGAAGTAAAAATGGATGACATATACATATACAACATGTACACCTTGTCTCTTTTGTTAGCCACATTTCAGATTAAGCAACGCCGAGGACGGCTTTATTTTCAAGAAGGGGAGGATGATGAGGACATGACTACCTTGGATATGACCAAAAATATTGCATATATGCATATTTGTCAGGTGATTTCTAGTGCAAACTATTCAATAATCTATTTATGTTATCCAGAACAAAAATACTTCACACACTTTTGTGTTTTGTCTAATTGCAGGTGTATGGGACATTTGTACAATTCACATATGAAGATAAGGAAGAAAGAGATGTTTATTTTCTGTCCAAAAAGTTCTCTCACGTCACTTTTGGCCCAAGAGAAGATAGAGTCCAAGTCTCTCACGTTCTGGATTCAGATTCGGACTGCACAGACACACCTGACTCAAAACACACACAAGTTTTTCATACGGACTCCGAATTGGGTGATTCTTTTTTTGTTGGAAACTAGATTTTGTGCACTTTCCAACCCAATTGGAATCACCTTCAAATTCGTCCGGAGCGTTGAGTTGTGGACGAAACAATCTGATGCTGCAGCAAAATCCGAGTCAAACTACAAGTCCAAAGGTGTTACATCACCTCCACTTGGGCCCATTGGCCTTGTACGACCTAGATTTAGTTTTAGGCTGCCTTGGGACGTCCTCCCACCTCCTTGGCCGCCACCCCTTGCTCCTATATAAGTAGATCCATCTAGTAGCTTTTCCTTGGGATTTGTTTAGTTAAAAGTTAGCCATTGCAACTTCGTGTACTTTGTTTGTGTCCAACGACCAGACCAAGACCGCTTATGGATCCCCACCTTTATCAATACTTCATCTATATTCGCAATATTCAGATTGCTTTATCATATTCTTGCTTGTTCTTCGATTGCTTGCAGGAATAGACCTTCGTGGTCAGGTTGATTGTGCTTCAGCGTGGTCAATAACCTCTCGGAGTTGGTTTAGCGATTGCTAAGGCGCAACGTCGTGCACGTTTGTAGTCGGATCGTCAAAGTCATCTTCACCAAATTGATAGTTATCATCTCATCGAAAGATCGGGACACCCCGCCTCTATCACTTAGCTTTTTGACATGTAGTGCAGCGAGCAATAAAACGCTCAACATCCCGTCTCATCTTTGGCCAAAAGAAATGTGTAGCAAGTACGTCCTCCGTCTTCTTCACGCCAAAGTGTCCCATTAATCCTCCTCCATGCGCCTCCTGCAACAACAAAAGACGAACGGAGCTAGCTGGAATGCATAGCTTGTTAGCACGAAACACAAATCCATCGTTAACAACAAACTTGTTCCACATTCTTCCTTCTTTACAATTATGCATTACATCTTTAAAATCAGCATCATGCACATATTGATCTTTGATGGTCTCCAAACCAAATATTTTGAAGTCAAGTTGTGAAAGCATAGTATAGCGACGAGACAAAGCATCAGCAATAACATTTTCTTTTCCCTTCTTGTGTTTAATGACATAAGGGAAAGTCTCAATGAATTCAACCCATTTAGCATGTCTACGATTCAGTTTA
>NC_041393.1:323377390-323378422 GCF_002162155.2 Triticum dicoccoides | reverse complement strand
CCGCCCCGCCCGTTGCCGTCGCCCCGGCCCGCCCGTCGCCGTCGGCCTGCCCCTCCGTTGGTCCAGCCCCCCTATTTTTTTTCATATATTATATGCTTGTGTATATTGCTTCTTTGTGTATATTATATATATGTCAGTATATATATTGTGTATATTGCTTCTTTTCAGATTTTTTTTCATATATATGTTTGTATTTTGTATTTTTCTTTTTTATAAAAATGTATATATGTTTGTATGTTCTCTGTGTATATATGTTCATATATGCAAAAGTTAGATTTATATATTTAGAAAAGGATTATCTATATATGTTCTCTGATTTAGTACATTTTAGGTTAGTTTCATTTCTAGAAAAGTTTTATATATTTAGGAGAGGAAAAAGGAAAATAAGAAGAGGAAAAAGGAGAAGAAGAGGAGAGGAAGAAAAGGAAGAGGAGAAGAAGAGGAGAGGAAGAAAAGGAAGAGGAGAAGAAGAGGAGAGGAAGAAAAGGAAGAGGAGAAGAAGAAAGGAATAGAGGAGAAGAAGAAAAAATAGAAATTTTTCTTCTTCTCCTTTATTCCTTTCTTCTTCTCCTCTTTTTTTTCTTCTTTTTTTCTTCGATCTTCTCCTCTATTCCTTTCTTCTTCTCCTCTTTTTATTTCTTCTTCGTATTCTTATGTTTTATCGGGTTTGTCGTCGTCGATATACCCCTCCCGATAACTTCAACACGAGGGGGGGTCAATATACCCCCTCCCGATAACTTCAACACGAGGGGGGGTCAATATACCCCCTCCCGATAACTTCAACACGAGGGGGGGTCAATATATATACCACCTCCCGATAATTTCAACACGAGGGAGGGTCGATATACCCTAAATAGCAAGTATCATCGGTGTGAGATACATGTGGCCGTCGGTGTCGGACAGTACATCCATGTCCCACAAGTGACGCAGGAGACTCGCGTCACTTGTGGGACGTGGATGTAGTGTCCGACACCGACGGCCACATATATCTCACATCGACCATACTTGCTATTTAGGGTTTCCTCTACCGCT
>NC_041393.1:323374546-323377380 GCF_002162155.2 Triticum dicoccoides | reverse complement strand
TGCGGTACCCCAAAGAAAAGGCACATCTTTCTTTGTAAGCTCATTGAGAGGTGCAGCAATGGTGCTGAAATCTCTCACAAAACGCCTATAGAATCCAGCGAGGCCAAGAAAACTCCTCACTTGTGTGACCGTTTTGGGCTGCGGCCAACTCTCAATAGCTTCAATCTTGGCTTTATCAACTTCAATTCCCTGTGGAGTAACAACATAGCCAAGAAAAGATACTCGGTCGGTGCAAAAGGTGCACTTCCCAAGGTTACCAAACAAACGTGCATCACGTAGAGCAATAAAAACAGCACGTAAATGTTCCAAATGTTCCTCCAAAGATCTGCTATAAATCAATATGTCATCAAAGTAAACTACCACAAATCGTCCAATGAAAGCACATAAAACTTCGTTCATTAATCTCATGAAAGTACTAGGTGCATTAGTTAACCCAAAAGGCATGACTAACCACTCATATAATCCTAACTTAGTTTTAAATGCTGTTTTCCATTCATCTCCCAATTTCATACGAATTTGATGGTAGCCACTACGCAAATCAACTTTGGAGAATATTGTAGAGCCACTCAATTCATCAAGCATATCATCTAGCCTAGGAATAGGATGACGATAACGAATAGTAATATTATTAATGCCTCTACAATCAACACACATACGTGATGTATCATCCTTTTTCGGTACTAGAATAATAGGAACAGCACAAGGACTAAGGGATTCGCGTATATAACCTTTGTCGAGAAGCTCTTGTACTTGACGCATAATCTCCTTCGTCTCCTCTGGATTGGTACGGTATGGTGCACGATTTGGCAGTGAAGCACCGGGAATTAAGTCAATCTGATGCTCAATCCCTCGAATAGGCGGTAATCCCGGTGGCACGTCTTGTGGAAAAACGTCAGCGAACTCCTGCAAAATGTTAGTGACAGCAGGAGGCAAAGAGGAAGGCACGTCCTCGAATGAAAATAATGCCTCTTTGCACACAAAAGCATAGCAAACAGATTTGCTGAAATCTAGCTCATCAATATCAGATTTGGTGGCAAATAAACATGCACTAATCAATTTAATTTCAGAAGCAACACTAGATGGTTTATTATTAGGCTTCATTTGTTGCTCAAATTCTTTTGCCACAATCTGATTTTCACTCTTATTCTTCTCCTGTTGTGCTTTATTAGCTCTATTAATATCATCTTTCAAAATGGAATCAGGAGTCATAGGAAGCAAAGTAATATTTTTATCCTTATGAACAAGAGTATAGTGATTGTTTCTACCATGGTGTACAGAATTTTTATCAAATTGCCATGGTCTACCAAGTAATAAGGAACATGCTTGCATAGGTACCACATCACAATCAACATAATCAGCATATGTAGAGATACTAAAATGCACACGAATAGTACGTGTTACCTTAACCTTGCCGCTGTTGTTGAACCATTGGATGTAGTAAGGATGTGGATGTGGTCTTGTGGTGAGAGAAAGCTTCTCCACCATATCCATGCTAGCCAAGTTGTTGCAGCTCCCTCCGTCTATGATGACGCGCACAGAACGTTCCTTCACAACTCCCTTGGTATGGAACAAATTGTGCCTCTGATTTTGCTCAGCTTGTGTGACCTGCACACTCAAAACACGTTGAGCAACTAAACATTCATACCTGTCAGCGTCTTCAGGAGCCATGTATTGCGTCTCATGATCAGAATCATCTCCACCATGTTCTTCACGTGTAATAAGAGCCAATGTCTCCTCATCATAGTCACTAGCGGACTCATATCCACCATCCGCGGTAGCAATCATCACACGCGGAGATTTGCATTCCCTCGCATAATGACCTCCTCCCTTGCAACGACGACAAATAATATCACTTGTGTGCCCTGTTGATGCCATGGAAGAAGAAGAACGCTGTGCAGGCCCCGCAGGTGCGCTCTTGGCAGATAATGGTGGTTGTGCCTGTTTTCTTGTATCACGGCTGGAGGTGGCACCGGATGGAGGTGCTGGTGCAGTTGAAGTAGAAGATGCACGTGGTGTCCATGATGAAGGTCGGCCTGCAGAAAAGTTAGTTCGCCCCAATGCTTGTCGATCCTGCACTTCACGTTCAGCTTTACAAGCAAGATGGAATAAACGAGTGATATTAGTATACTCCTTATAGTCTAGAATGGTCTGAATCTCTCTATTTAATCCACCTAGAAAACATGCAAGCATAGCTTCATTCTCCTCAACAATACCACATCTAATCATGCCAGTTTGTAATTCCTGATAATATTCTTCTAGAGAATTTTTCCCTTGTCTTAAACGCTGCAATTTTTGAAGCAATTCACGTTGATAATATGGTGGAACCCAACGCGTACGCATAGCAGTTTTCAAAGCAGCCCAAGTAGGTTGAATAGGATATAATCTACAATGTTCAGACCACCATACACATGCAAAACTAGTGAAAGCACAAACGGCAGCAGCAACTTGTCTCTCCTCAGGATATTGTAAACATGTAAATCGTTGTTCAGTTTCTAACTCCCAAGTAAGATATATATCAGGAACATATCTACCCTCAAATGGTGGAATATTCAATTTCAGTTTAGGAATATGGACATCATCTCGTACCTGAGGTGGTGGTGCAGGCCTACCATTACGAATATATACCTGAGGTCGACCTGCTGGTGGTGGTACAGGTGGCTGCACGTAGTGTTGATTTTGATCAACCTCATCCTCATAGTCTCCCACATAATCATCCTCCTCCGCATCAGCAGCAGGAGCCACAGAAGTATCAACAGCAGCACCAACAGTTTGGCCAAACGCAAGAGGAACACGGCTTGCTCGGCGGAGGTCTGCTTCGCGACGTGGAGGTAGTC
>NC_041393.1:323356328-323374536 GCF_002162155.2 Triticum dicoccoides | reverse complement strand
GGAGAGGTATCACTGGGCCCACTCGGTAATGCATCATCATAATGAGCTCAGAGTGACCAAGTGTCTGGTCACGGGATCATGCATTACGGTACGAGTAAAGTGACTTGCCGGTAACGAGATTGAACGAGGTATTGGGATACCGACGATCGAATCTCGGGCAAGTAACATATCGATAGACAAAGGGAATAGCGTACGGGGTTGATTGAATCCTCGACATCGTGGTTCATCCGATGAGATCATCGTGGAGCATGTGGGAGCCAACATGGGTATCCAGATCCCGCTGTTGGTTATTGACCGGAGAGTCGTCTCGGTCATGTCTGCTTGTCTCCCGAACCCGTAGGGTCTACACACTTAAGGTTCGGTTACGCTAGGGTTGTAGGGATATGTATATGCAGTAACCCGAATATTGTTCGGAGTCCCGGATGAGATCCCGGACGTCACGAGGAGTTCCGAAATGGTCCGGAGGTAAAGATTTATATATGGGAAGTCCTGTTTCGGACATCGGGACAAGTTTCGGGATTATCGGTATTGTACCGGGACCACCGGAAGGGTCCCGGGGGTCCACCGGGTGGGTCCACCTGCCCCGGGGGGCCACATGGGCTGTAAGGGGGTGCGCCTTGGCCTAATGGGCCAAGGGCACCAGCCCCACATAGGCCCATGCGCCTAGGGTTTAAGGGGACAAGAGTCCTAGGAGGGTAAGGCACCTCCTAGGTGCCTTGAGGGGGAGGGAAACCTCCCCTTGGCCGCCGGCCATAGGAGATTGGATCTCCTAGGCTGCGCACCACCCCCCCCTTGGCACCCCTATATATAGTGGGGGAGAGGAGGGACTTCATACCTGAACGCCTCGGCCTTTGGTTGCCTCCTTCTCCCTCCCCAACACCTCCTCAATCCTCCACAGTGCTTAGCGAAGCTCTGCCGGAGTACTACAGCTCCATCAACACCACGTCGTCGTGCTGCTGCTGGTGCTATCTCCCTCAACCTCTCCTCCCTCCCTTGCTGGATCAAGAAGGAGGAGACGTGGCTATTCCGTACGTGTGTTGAACGCGGAGGTGCCGTCCGTTCGGCGCTGGTCATCGGTGATTTGGATCACGTCGAGTACGACTACATCATCACCGTTCTTTTGAACGCTTCCGCTCGCGATCTACAAAGGTATGTAGATGCATCTAATCACTCGTTGCTAGATGAACTCCTAGATGATCTTGGTGAAACGAGTAGGAAAATTTTTGTTTTCTGCAACGTTCCCCAACACTACCACCATATATCCACCACCAATTCGAGTTCTTGTCATATTAGGTTTGTTTTCGAGATCCATCTAGATTCCGATTCGTGTTTCCTTGCCGGAGTCGGGTAGCCACGCTCCGTTTAGGCCCAAAATTTTTCGAAAACGCATTTTTCGGAAAAATTTCTGGCTATCCTATTTTTAGGTGTTTCTGAGTGTTTTGAGACAGGTGCCATTATAGGAAGTTTTTTTTGACCCGTTTCCAGTTTTTGGGTCCGGGCAGTCGAAAAAAAAAATTGTCGAAAAAAAAAATTTCGTGCCCATCCTGTCAGTTTGACCGAGGAAGAGTTTTGAGACACTCGCCATTATAGTGCTTTTTCGCAAAAAAAAAAGCAGCGCAAAAAAAAAGAGCGCAAAAAAAAGAGCAAAAAGAAAAATTTCAGAGTGTGCTTTTCCCTTGTTTACGTGCCGCGCCGTGATTTTGTTGGTGTTCTAGGCTCGCGTCTCTAGCACAGTCTAGCCTAGGACCAGCACAGTACCGTCGTTGAGCGTTTATTCAACTTTGCATCTCTGAATTGATTATTGCTGACCCTTTTTGCTACCATACTATAAGCCTTCCCAGCTCCACATACATCTACGTCGTGTGTTTGACTCTCCCTGGTAATCGCTCTATCCAAGCTTTGAGAGTTTTTTGACTACAACGGTTGCCGATCACCGCCTGCTGCTGGGTAAGAACTGGTAAGAATTTGAGATTTGCTTATCGGATTTATGATACACCACCACCACTTCTTAGTAGTCTGTAGGATCATATTCTCGTGTGTTTCTATTGCTGCTAACCATGCCAGGATCACAAGCCGACGAGATTGACTGGGAGAACTTATCGAACAAGGAGCTTCATGATAAGTTTCAGCAAATGATGACTGAACAGGTACAAGATGTGCTGAACAATTTTGAAGAGGCCATGGAGAAGATCACTGGCCTTGAGAAGACGTTCGAAACAAAGCTCGATAACAGATTTAATGAACTGCTTGCGCGTCTTCCACCACCGGCTGCACCTGTCGCACCTCTGCAACAACAACAACTACGCCCCCTTCCGAATCAGTATGGACGACCACAGCGTGTTCCTATTGAGCCAGGACAAAATTCTGGTGCCGCTGCTACTGCTGTTGGTGTTTCTTTGGCTCCTGCTACTGCTGCTGCTGGTACCCAGGAGGATGATGAGTATGCGGGCGATTATGAGGATGAGGTTGATCAAAATCAGATCTACGAGCAGCCACCAGCACCACCACCAGCAGGTCGACCTCAGGTATATATTCGTAATGGTAGGCCTGCACCACCACCTCAGGTACAAGATGATGTCCATATTCCTAAACTGAAATTGAATATTCCACCATTTGAGGGTAGATATGTTCCTGATATATATCTTACTTGGGAGTTAGAAACTGAACAACGATTTACATTTTACAATATCCTGAGGAGAGACGAGTTGCTGCTGCTGTTTGTGCTTTCACTAGTTTTGCATGTGTATGGTGGTCTGAACATTGTAGATTATATCCTATTCCAACTACTTGGGCTGCTTTGAAAACTGCTATGCGTACGCGTTGGGTTCCACCATATTATCAACGTGAATTGCTTCAAAAATTGCAGCGTTTAAGACAAGGGAAAAATTCTGTAGAAGAATATTATCAGGAATTACAGACTGGCATGATTAGATGTGGTATTGTTGAGGAGAATGAAGCTATGCTTGCACGTTTTCTGGGTGGATTAAATAGAGAGATTCAGACCATTCTAGACTATAAGGAGTATACTAATATCACTCGTTTATTCCATCTTGCTTGTAAAGCTGAACGTGAAGTGCAGGATCGACAAGCATTGGGGCGAACTAACTTTTCTGCACGCCGACCTTCATCATGGACACCGCGTGCATCTTCTACTTCAACTGCACCAACACCTCAATTAGGTGCCTCCTCCAGTCGTGATACAAGAAAACAGGCACAACCACCATTATCTGCCAAGAGCGCACCTGCTGGGCCTGCACGGAGTTCTTCTTCTTCCATGGCATCAACAGGGCACACAAGTGATATTATTTGTCGTCGTTGTAAGGGAGGAGGTCATTATGCGAGAGAATGCAAATCTCCGCGTGTGATGATTGCTACCGCGGATGGTGGATATGAGTCCGCTAGTGACTATGATGAGGAGACTTTGGCTCTTATTACACGTGAAGAACATGGTGGAGATGATTCTGATCATGAGACGCAATACATGGCTCCTGAAGACGCTGACAGGTATGAATGTTTAGTTGCTCAACGTGTTTTGAGTGTGCAGGTCACACAAGCTGAGCGAAATCAGAGGCACAATTTGTTCCATACCAAGGGAGTTGTGAAGGAACGTTCTGTGCGCGTCATCATAGACGGAGGTAGTTGCAACAACTTGGCTAGCATGGAGATGGTGGAGAAGCTTTCTCTCACCACAAGACCACATCCACATCCTTACTACATCCAATGGTTCAACAACAGCGGCAAGGTTAAGGTAACACGTACTGTTCGTGTGCATTTTAGTATCTCTACATATGCTGATTATGTTGATTGTGATGTGGTACCTATGCAAGCATGTTCCTTATTACTTGGTAGAACATGGCAATTTGATAAAAATTCTGTACACCATGGTAGAAACAATCACTATACTCTTGTTCATAAGGATAAAAATATTACTTTGCTTCCTATGACTCCTGATTCCATTTTGAAAGATGATATTAATAGAGCTAATAAAGCAAAACAGGAGAAGAATAAGAGTGAAAATCAGATTGTGGCAAAAGAATTTGAGCAACAAATGAAGCCTAATAATAAACCATCTAGTGTTGCTTCTAAAATTAAATTGAAAAGTGCATGTTTATTTGCCACCAAATCTGATATTGATGAGCTAGATTTCAGCAAATCTGTTTGCTATGCTTTTGTGTGCAAAGAGGCATTATTTTCATTCGAGGACGTGCCTTCCTCTTTGCCTCCTGTTGTCACTAACATTTTGCAGGAGTTCGCTGACGTATTTCCACAAGACGTGCCACCGGGATTACCGCCTATTCGAGGGATTGAGCATCAGATTGACTTAATTCCCGGTGCTTCACTGCCAAACCGTGCACCATACCGTACCAATCCAGAGGAGACGAAGGAGATTATGCGTCAAGTACAAGAGCTTCTCGACAAAGGTTATATACGCGAATCCCTTAGTCCTTGTGCTGTTCCTATTATTCTAGTGCCGAAAAAGGATGGTACATCACGTATGTGTGTTGATTGTAGAGGCATTAATAATATTACTATTCGTTATCGTCATCCTATTCCTAGGCTAGATGATATGCTTGATGAATTGAGTGGCTCTACAATATTCTCCAAAGTTGATTTGCATAGTGGCTACCATCAAATTCGTATGAAATTGGGAGATGAATGGAAAACAGCATTTAAAACTAAGTTTGGATTATATGAGTGGTTAGTCATGCCTTTTGGGTTAACTAATGCACCTAGTACTTTCATGAGATTAATGAACGAAGTTTTACGTGCTTTCATTGGACGATTTGTGGTAGTTTACTTTGATGACATACTGATTTATAGCAGATCTTTGGAAGAACATTTGGAACATTTACGTGCTGTTTTTATTGCTCTACGTGATGCACGTTTGTTTGCTAACCTTGGGAAGTGCACCTTTTGCACCGACCGAGTATCTTTTCTTGGCTATGTTGTTACTCCACAGGGAATTGAAGTTGACAAAGCCAAGATTGAAGCTATTGAGAGTTGGCCGCAGCCCAAAACGGTCACACAAGTGAGGAGTTTTCTTGGCCTCGCTGGATTCTATAGGCGTTTTGTGAGAGATTTCAGCATCATTGCTGCACCTCTCAACGAGCTTACAAAGAAGGATGTGCCTTTTGTTTGGGGTACCGCACAGGAAGAAGCCTTCACGGTATTGAAAGATAAGTTGACACATGCTCCTTTACTCCAACTTCCTGATTTTAATAAAACTTTTGAGCTTGAATGTGATGCTAGTGGAATTGGATTAGGAGGTGTGTTATTACAAGATGGCAAACCTGTTGCATACTTTTCTGAAAAATTGAGTGGGCCTAGTCTGAATTATTCTACTTATGATAAAGAATTATATGCTCTTGTTCGGACTTTAGAAACATGGCAACATTATTTATGGCCCAAAGAATTTGTTATACATTCTGATCATGAATCTTTGAAACATATTAAAAGTCAAGCTAAACTGAATCGTAGACATGCTAAATGGGTTGAATTCATTGAGACTTTCCCTTATGTCATTAAACACAAGAAGGGAAAAGAAAATGTTATTGCTGATGCATTGTCTCGTCGCTATACTATGCTTTCACAACTTGACTTCAAAATATTTGGTTTGGAGACCATCAAAGATCAATATGTGCATGATGCTGATTTTAAAGATGTAATGCGGAATTGTAAAGAAGGTAGAATGTGGAACATGTTTGTCGTTAACGATGGATTTGTGTTTCGTGCTAACAAGCTATGCATTCCAGCTAGCTCCGTTCGTCTTTTGTTGTTGCAGGAGGCGCATGGAGGAGGATTAATGGGACACTTTGGCGTGAAGAAGACGGAGGACGTACTTGCTACACATTTCTTTTGGCCAAAGATGAGACGTGATGTTGAGTGTTTTATTGCTCGATGCACTACATGTCAAAAAGCTAAGTCACGACTCAATCCTCATGGTTTATATATGCCTTTGCCTGTACCTAGTGTTCCTTGGGAGGATATATCTATGGACTTTGTTTTAGGTTTACCTCGAACAAAGAAGGGGAGGGATAGCATATTTGTTGTCGTGGATAGATTCTCGAAAATGGCACACTTTATACCATGTCATAAAAGCGATGATGTTGTTCATGTTGCTGATTTGTTCTTTCGTGAAATTATTCGCTTGCATGGTGTGCCAAATACTATTGTTTCAGATCGTGATACTAAATTTCTTAGCCACTTTTGGAGATGTTTATGGGCTAAGTTGGGGACTAAACTGCTTTTTAGTACTACTTGTCACCCCCAAACTGATGGACAAACTGAAGTAGTCAATAGAACGTTGTCTACTATGCTTAGGGCTGTTTTGAAGAATAATAAGAAAATGTGGGAGGAATGCTTTCCTCATATTGAATTTGCTTATAATCGTTCATTGCATTCTACTACTAAGATGTGCCCTTTTGAAGTTGTGTATGGTTTCCTACCTCGTGCACCTATTGATTTGTTGCCTCTTCCATCTTCGGAGAAGGTTAATTTTGATGCTAAAAAACGTGCTGAATTGATTTTAAAAATGCATGAGTTAACTAAGGAAAACATTGAGCGTATGAATGCTAAATATAAACTTGCTGGAGATAAGGGTAGAAAACATGTTGTGTTTGCACCTGGAGATCTTGTTTGGTTACATTTGCGTAAGGATAGATTTCCTGATTTGCACAAATCAAAGCTAATGCCACGTGCTGATGGTCCCTTTAAGGTGTTAGAGAAAATAAATGATAATGCATATAAACTTGAGCTGCCTGCAGATTTTGGGGTTAGTCCCACTTTTAACATTGCAGATTTGAAGCCTTATTTGGGTGAGGAAGATGAACTTCCGTCGAGGACGACTTCATTTCAAGAAGGGGAGGATGATGAGGACATCAATACAATTGTTACACCAGCCCCTGCTGCTATACATACTGGACCAATTACTAGAGCTCGTGCACGCCAACTAAATTACCAGGTACTTTCGTTTCTTGGTAATGATTGTAATGTTCATGAGAATATGATGCTGCCTAAATTGGATACATTTGTTTTGCTTACAAATGAAGGGCCTAGCTTGGAGAAGGATGAACATTGGAGCAAGAACAAGCATGGAGATGATGGCATGCGCAAGGGGAACAAGAACGGAGTTACAAGTGATGATTTCAGGACTTTGAAGCCACCATAATGGGTGCATGAAGCCTTGGACGAAATATACAAGATGCCACTTCATAAATTTCGTCCCGAGGCTATTTTAGGTGCTGCGTCACCTTATTATTGGGCCAGGCCCATGTAATTTCGAAATACATAAGTATAGGCTATTTTTAGAGTCCGTATGTGTGGGGAAACAAGAGATAGGGTTGATTTCGGACCCCTCCACCAAGGGCCACGAAATTCCCCCCTCTTCCTCCATATATACAGCCCTTAGGGCATCGTTTAGACTTTGGGTTTTGTTTAGATTAAAAGTTCGCCATAGCTGCAACTTCGCGTACTTCGTTTGTGTTCAACGACCAGACAAAGGCGTCACAGAACCCCACCTTGATCAATAAAGCTTTCATCTTATATTCGCAATATCCAGATTGCTATCTTAGTTTCTTGCTTGTTCTTCGTTTGCTCGCAGGAAATAGACCCTCGTGGTCAGGTTGATCGTGCTCCGGCGTGGTCAATAACCTCTCGGAGTTGGTTTAGCGATTGCTAAGGCGCGACGTCCTCGCACGTTCGTAGTCGGATCGTCAAAGTCGACTTCCACCAAAGCGATATCCATCATCTCATCGAAAGACGGGACACCTTTGCCTCTATCAGTCCGTCGTACCATCATATGATTCAATGTTCACGGGTTTAAACCCTTCGGGGAACTGATGTTCCATCACTTCGCCGGTGAAGCATAGGGGGTGTGCGACGCCTCTGTATCGGGCGATATCGCGACATAGTTCGGACGAAGGCCGTATGCGGTTGTCGGCTCGTGTGAGGTTGTGTCTACCACGCCAGGTCTGATGGCCGTCCTCGTGCGTGGAGCACGCCCCTTCGATCCATAGATTGATCTTGTTAGACCTGTTCTATTGTCCAGGTCCTTGCGTAAGTCGTAGGTATAGCCCAGGGCCGTTTCCTTCTTGCCCTGATGGCGGGGTGGCGCGGGCTGGTGTTCGGCATGAGTAGCTGGTCTATCCCGTCCCCGTGGCGGCCAGTCAGGCTCGTCAGCAGTTTTATGCTTTGGCGGTATGGGCTCAAGGGCCTCGTCGTCGAATTGAGGTAGTAGCTTGCGCTGCGGGTAACTCTTAGTTGGGTGTTCGAGGCCGTATTCCTCAGCTGCCAGAACATCAGTCCATCTTCCATTGAGTAAATCCAGATCAGGTTGAAGCTGATGCTACATCCTTTTCAGGCTTCTTGCAGTTGCTATTAGCCTGCGCTTAAAGCGCTCTTGCTCGAGGGGCTCCTCTGGCACGATAAAGTCTTCGTTGACGAGGCTCATGTCCTCTTCGGAGATCAGTAGGTAGTTACTATCCTCCGAGTCTTCGTTCCCAATTGGATCATCGGGGTTAACTTGTCCATCCTCCCAATCATCTTGTTCGGATGTTGGCTCGACAGGGGCTTCGGGGTCTTCGATGTTCTCCGGAGTGTATTTGTCTTCGGTTCCGGTATTACTGTCTTTTTCACGACGCGATTTTGAGCAGCGCCGCTGACGTCGATGCTTTGGAGGTGCTTCGACAGGTTTGTCCTCAACCGGATCCTTCTTGTCGTCATCGTCATCCTCTTTGGGTGTATCCATCATGTATACGTTCTGTGTGGAGGTGGTCGTCCAACTTCCGGTAAACGGAAGGTTTTGGCCTTGATCATCTCCGGCATCGTCGTCCATACCGTCGATGTCTTCGGAGGCATAGTCCAGCATGTCGGTTAGATCTTCGACAGTGGCTATGAAGTGGGTGGTGGGTGGGACATAAAATTCTTCGCCCTTAGCCCCTAGTCTAGGCTGGGCGTAATTCAAAAGCGATTCCTCTTTAATGGCGAGGGATCGCATTAAGTCCAGAGCCTCGTTTAGGAGCGAGGTTTGGACAGAGAAGCGAGAGTTCAGCGAGCCAACCGGGGGGTTCTCCTGGCCGCGCATGCGTGTTGCAGACCTCGAGAGTTCAGATTTAGAGTTTGAAGGAGAGTCCGCCGCTTTAGCGACAAAGGGAGTTCTGTTCGTTTGTTGGCTTGTTGATGACGTCGTCCCCTCCGGATCTCCGGTAGTGAGTTCCATAATTGCGGGGAGTCCGGCGGGCTCTAAATTCCCGTATTCGGGCGCGGTGGTCTACTCTGGATCTAAGGCCACAGCGGCAGTCGGGGCCGCGAATCCTTTGAAGATCGAGTCTCCTCGGATATCAGCAACGTAGTTTAGGTTCTTGAAACTGATCTGATGACCAGGGGCGTAGCTGTCGATCTGCTCAAGGTGGCCAATCAATTTGGCATGCAGTGCGAAGCCACCGAATATGAAGATTTGGCCGGGGAGAAAAGTCTCCTCTGAACCGGCATCGTTGTAGGTAATCGAGCGAGCCATCGAACCTTCTATCGACAGCACAGAGGAACTCTCAATGAAAGCACCTATGTTGGTGTCAAAACCGGCCGATCTCGGGTAGGGGGTCCCGAACTGTGCATCTGAGGATCAAAAGTAACAGGAGGCAGTGGACACGGTGTTTACCTAGGTTCGGGCCCTCTTAATGGAGGTAATACCCTACTTCCTGCTTGATTGACTTTGATGAGTATAGGGGTTACAAGAGTTGATCTACCTTGAGATCGTAATGGCTAAACCCTAGATGTCTAGCTTGTATGATTGTGATTGTCTCTACGGACTAAACCCTTCATTTTATATAGACACTGGAGGAACCTAGGGTTGTATAGAGTCGGTTTACAAAGAAAGGAATCTTCACATCCGAAAGCCAAGCTTGCCATCCACGTAAAGGAGAGTCCCATACGGATACGGGGGAAGGCCCTTCGATCTTGTATCTTCTTGGCCCATCAGTCCAGCCCATGTATAGCTCGGACGCCCGGGGACCCCTTAATCCAGGACTCCCTCTGCAAGGACATTCAACATCACTTGAGGCTCAATATTTTCCTTCCGCTTCTCCTGTTTCCCAGATGAGATTCATCTGTCTATTTACCGTGTATGATGCTACTTTCCAAAGGTTTTCAATGTTGCATGTGAAACTTGGTGCTGTTGTGTAATGGCGTAACTAAGTGTTGAAGCTATCTGATGTAATTTGATTATGAAATCCTGGTTGCCATTATACATATATGAAATATCTGGTTTGTTTTATAAAAAATGTCAATTTGATTACTACATGGATTATCAATAATAGGCTAATTACCCTGCTTATTGGGGTTTTCTATTGCAGATGATTACTCAGACAGCACCGTGGGCGATGAACTCAAACAACCCACACGGTTTCTAGAAAGTAGGCGTGTTCGATCAATTAACAATCACACATGGCTTCCGGCAGAGAACTGTTTGCCTTAGGCCACCTTGCACAAACGTTTCCACACAAAAAACTGTGTGTGATATACATATGAACGGAAATGTTTTTCTGGGATTCACCATGTGGGATGTACATACGAACGGAAACGATTGGGTTTCGATGCCTCGCCCGATCGCACACAAGCTCATTTTGCCCTAGCATGTGGGGCCAGAGGGCCTATACCTGACGGTTTATGGGTCGTGTGGGGAGGACTCCCCCTATCGCACACACTCACTTGGTGACAATTTAAAACTCCATCACAAAAATGGGGTAAAAACCGTTTGTATAGCACGTAACTGCACTTGTGAAGGTATAGTGGGAATTCCCGGATCTCCAAGTTTTTTAGGTAATCCATCCTTAAAAGAATAATTAGCAAGCATGGTGGATATTTCAAATTCCGGTATTTTCTCTCATTGGTGATGATGTCTTTCATATATTTTGCATAAGGGGCCATCTTTAAGATATCAGTCATACGAGTTCGCAAAATGACTGGCCTAAGCATTTTAGCAAAGCGTTCAAATTCTTCCTCATCTTTCTTCTTAGTTGATTTAGGTGAAAATGGCATGGGTTGTGAACCCATGGTTCTCTTTCCTTACCATGTTTCCAAGTAATGAAGTCTCTTTCATCTTATCTTTTATTCTTGGGTTGTGGGTTAGCAAGATAAACAGTTGGTTCTATTTCAACATCATTGTCTAGTTCTTTATTATTTGTTTGAGTGTCTTCATGAACCTCATCATTATCTTTTTCATTATCAGAAGGCGAGTGTTCATTTCCAGATTGAGTTTCAGCATCAGAAATAGAAACATGATTATTATCTTCAGGAGGTTTTTCTACTTCAGGTTCCCTTGAGGTATGCAAAGTCCTATCATTTTTCTTTTTCTTTTTAGAAGGACTAGGTGCATTAGTATTAATTGTTTGGGAGTCTTGTTCAATTCTTTTAGGGTGTCCCTCAGGATAAAGTCGTTCCTGAGTCATTTTACCTCCTCTAGTCATTACTCTAACAGCATGATCATTGACAGTATTGTTCATTTCATCAAGCAATTCTCTTTGAGATTTAGCAACTTGTTCTAGTTGAGTTTGAACCATAGAGGCATGCTTTCCTACACCTCTAAAATCATTTACAATTCTAAATAGAAAGTCACTCAAGCGAGCAATCATATCAGATTGTATTTCAATTGTTTACATTTGCATTGAAGTGATCTTGCTTTCTAATGTAATTATCAAACTCATAAAGGCATTGACTAGGATGCATATTATAAGCGTTGTCATTATCATTGAATTTCATTAAAGAATTTACCTCTACCACCTTAAGTGGTGGTGGTGTATAAAGCCCATGTATTTCTTCCATAGGAGGTAAATTTTTGACATCCTCAGCGTTAATACCTTTTCTTTCATAGATTTCTTTGCCTCTTGCATATTTTCGGGACTGGGATATAAGATACCCCTCTTCTTGAAGGGAATATGCCCTAGAGGCAATAATAAAGTTGTTATTTATATTTCCTTATATCATGATAAATGTTTATTATTCATGCTAGAGTTGTATTAACCGGAAACTTAGTACATGTGTGAATACATAGACAAACAGAGTGTCCCAAGTATGTGATGAAGACTCAACTAGATGGCGAGTCGTTCGTCGGCCCGATCTTTCATGATACTGGCAATAGCACAAGAAATTCCGATCGAGCAAATATGCAAGACCGTAAGATCAAAAGAAACTAGAGTTGAGTAGATTAGATCGGCTCCACGCGCAGCCGCAACAAAATCCTAATGGATCAGCAACGAAGACAATATTTGGTGTCCCTCGACATAGGACGTTTTCTGACTATTATTGAACTCACGATGAAACAAAACTTGACCTTCTTTACACGGCGTATCCCTGCTTTTATAACGTGCGCGCAGGCACTTCTCAACCGACTCCATGTAAGCGAATCTGAAACGGACTCTCCTATCCAAACAAAATAAGATTTGACTAATTAATACTCCGGCAACGCTGATCACCTTCCAACTAACCTAGACTTAAAACGTATACATAACTAGTACTTGTGCAACCTTTGGACTCTACTATAATACCAAGCTAACAAAACTAGTATTTCTTGTGCCGATCGGATCACAGCTTCTTCGGTGGAGTCCTAAAATTTGGTTTAACTTCATCTTGCGGTGGAGAAATCTGAAGTATCACAGAACCAATCTGTATATATGAAAAAGCTTCTAAAATACCAGCTTCTTTCCCTTTTGGAACTGTCACGGTGAACTTCTCATGCATCGGTGTAACTTTAATATTTCTTGGACGAGTGACAGTAGTCTTGGCATAGATGGTCACATCATCCTGCCCCTCTTGAAATGAATCCATCCTTGGCTTCAAGATACCTTTAGGGATCTTACAGACATCGTTCTTGATTGCACTAGAGAACATCAGCTGTAACATACGTCGCCTTCCAGAGTCCCAAAAGGAATAAGTGTTGGACCTCCCATCATGTGTAGCTCGATGATCATATTTCCATGGCCTCCCAAACAACAAATGGCATGCATCCATTGGTAGAACATCACAGATAACTGTATCGATATAATTGCCAACCGAAAAATTGATGCGCACCTTGTGAGTAACTTTCAGTTTGCCCGACTGATATAACCATTCGACACAGTGTGGTTGTGGGTGCTTCCAGGTTGGTAAAGCAAAAGCATCCACCAAGTCCTTGCTGACTGCATTAGTGTAGCTTCCACCGTCGATGATCAACTTGCAATTGGTGTTGTTGATCTTGCACTGAGTCTGAAAAATATTCCAACGCTGCCCCTTATCCTCAATGCGATCCTCTTGCACACGCTGCACCATTAAGGACGGATATGATTCAGCAGCTTCAAAACTAGCAGTCACCTTCTCAGCATCTTCAAATTTTTCACTAGAAGTGTCAGAAACTGCCTCTTCATCACTCGCGGATGCATAGCCATCTTTTGTGAGCAATACTCTCTTCTCATTAGGACATTCACGCTTCATATGTCCCCTTCCTCCACACTTGAAACACTCTATGTCACTGGAACGATTGGTCAACTGTGCACTAGAATCAACCCTCGACGGTCCTGATTTTGAAGCATTCTTTTGCACGGAACCATGAGGGCGATTTGATGTTGCCGTCCTCGAGCTAGGACCGATATCCTCACTCTGATGCTGGGAGCGTCGCCATGTGTTCAAAGTGGTACTGGGAACTGTGTTGACTTGGCGCCGCTTAATCTGTTGTTCCGCACGCACAGCTTGATGCACAAGATCTTGTATGTTGTAGTAGACCACCATCTCAACACGTTCCTGCACCTCGATATTTAGCCCGTTAAAGAAACGTGACATGGTCGCCTCCGGATCCTCCGTTGTCCCTGTACGTATCATAAGCAATTCCATCTCCTTGTAATATTCATCAACACTCAAATTACCTTGAGAGAGCCGCTGCAACTTGTTGTACATATCTCTTTTATAGTGCTCAGGAACAAAACGGCGCCTCATGAATTCTTTCATACCTCGCCAAGTCATCGGGCGATGTCTTGAACGACAAATTTGATTCCACCAAATTAGCGCGTAACGGGTAAACTCAATTCCAGCAAGTTGAACTTTCTTCTCCTCGCTATAATGATGGGCATCAAAAATTTGATCAACACGCATCTCCCACTCCAAATAGCCTTCTGGTTCACACTTGCCGGAGAACGAAGGGATTGAAATTTTGATGCGCCCAATTCCATCATCCAACGGCACACGCACAGCTTGACCAACTCGGTCATGCACTCCACCACGAATGGATGTTTCAGGACGAGGCTCATAGTGTCGTGGTCGTGGCGCGTACCCCGCGTGGTCAATGCCATCACCGAAACCATCATCTCCAGCATGAGGGTGTGCCGCCAGACGGCGATCATGCACACCAGCATATCCGTCGCGAGCTGGTGGTGCATAATACAGTGGAGCAGCCGGAGCAGTCTGTGGTGGTGCAGAAGTCGCTGCCGGCATATTGATGATGTCTGCCAAACCATCGAACCGAGTGATCAGGACATCTATCCTTTTGCCGAGCGCGTCATGACATTGCTTGATGTAGTTGCATGTGTGGTCAAAACCATGCCGAATATTTTGAGGAATATCATTCGCATACACTGGACGCACTATTTCCTCAGAATCAGCAGCAACCTCGTCACCCTTGTCGGCCGAGGTTGACATCTTAATCAACATAGTACCGTGAACAACCTTAGCTCTGATACCACTTGATGAAGACTCAACTAGATGGCGAGTCGTTCGTCGGTCCGATCTTTCATGATACTGACAATAGCACAAGAAATTCCGATCGAGCAAATATGCAAGACCGTAAGATCAAAAGAAACTAGCGTTGAGTAGATTAGATCGGCTCCACGCGCAGCAGCAACAAAATCCCAATGGATCAGCAACGAAGACAATATTTGGTGTCCCTCGACATAGGACGTTTTCTGACTATTATTGAACTCACGATGAAACAAAACTTGACCTTCTTTACATGGTGTATCCCTGCTTTTATAACGTGCGCGCAAGCACTTCTCAACCGACTCCATGTAAGCGAATCTGAAACGGACTCTCCTATCCAAACAAAATAAGATTTGACTAATTAATACTCCGGCAACGCTGATCACCTTCCAACTAACCTAGACTTAAAACGTATACATAACTAGTACTTGTGCAACCTTTGGACTCTACTATAATACCAAGCTAACAAAACTAGTATTTCTTGTGCCGATCGGATCACAGCTTCTTCGGTGGAGTCCTAAAATTTGGTTTAACTTCATCTTGCGGTGGAGAAATCTGAAGTATCATAGAACCAATCTGTATATATGAAAAAGCTTCTAAAATACCAGCTTCTTTCCCTTTTGGAACTGTCACGGTCAACTTCTCATGCATCGGTGTAACTTTAATATTTCTTGGACGAGTGACAGTAGTCTTGGCATAGATGGTCACATCATCATGCCTCTACTTGACTAGCTCGTTAATTAAAGATGGTTAAGTTTCCTAGCCATGTACATGTGTTGACATTTAATGAACGGGATCACATCATTAGAGAATGATGTGATGGACAAGACCCATCCGTTAGCTTAGCACAATGATCGTTTAGTTTTATTGCTACTGCTTTCTTTATGACTTATACATGTTCCTCTGACTATGAGATTATGCAACTCCCGAATACTGGAGGAACACCTTGTGTGCTATCAAACGTCACAACATAACTGGGTGGTTATAAAGATGATCTACAAGTGTCTCCAATGGTGTTTATTGAGTTGGCATAGATCGAGATTAGGATTTGTCACTCTGTCTATCGGAGTGGTATCTATGGGCCCTCTCAGTAATGCACATCACTATAAGCCTTGCAAGCAATGTGACTAATGAGTTAGTTGCGGGATGATGCATTATGGAGCGAGTAAAGAGACTTGCCGATAGCGAGATTGAACTAGGTATTGAGATACCAACGATCGAATCATGGGCAAGTAACATACCGATGACAAAGGGAACAACGTATATCGTTATGCGGTTTGACCGATAAAGATCTTCGTAGAATATGTAGGAACCAATATGAGCATCCAGGTTCCACTATTGGTTATTGACTGGAGATGTGTCTCGGTCATGTCTACATAGTTCTCGAACCCGTAGGGTCCGCACGCTTAATGTCTGTGACGATTTGTATTATGAGTATGTGATTTGATGACCAAAGTTTGTTCGGAGTCCCGGATGAGATCGGGGACATGACGAGGAGTCTCGAAATGGTCCAAACGTAAAGATAGATATATTGGAAGGCTATATTCGGACATCAGAAAAGTTCCGAGTGATTCGGGTATTTTTTGGAGTACCGGAGAGTTATGGGAATTCGTATTGGGCCTTAATGGGCCATACGGTAAAGGAGAGAAAGGCGTCAAGGGTGGCCGCGCCCCTTCCCCATGGACTGGTCTGAATTAGACTAGGGAAAGGGGGCGCCCCTTCCTTCCTTCTCCTTCTCCCTTCCCTTTTTCCTATTCCATGTGGGAGGTGGAATCCTACTAGGACTAGGGAGTCCTAGTAGGACTCCACACTTTGGGCGCGCCCTATGAGGGTCGGCCTCCTCCTCCCTCCATCCTCTATATACGTGGCCAGGGGGCACCCCATAGACACACAAGTTGATCATTGATCCCTTAGCCGTGTGCGGTGCCCCCTCCACCATAATCCACCTTGGTCATATCGTAGCGGTGCTTTGGTGAAGCCCTGTTCTGGTAGCATCATCGTCACCGTCATCACGTCGTCATGCTGACGAAGCTCTCCCTCGACACTCAGCTGGATTGAGAGTTCATGGGACGTCACCGAGCTGAAGTTGTGCAGATCGCGGAGGTGTCGTACTTTCGGTACTAGGATCAGTCGAATCATGAAGACATATGACTACATCAACCGCGTTGTCATAACGCTTCCGCTTACGGTCTACGAGGGTACGTGGACAACACCCTTCCCTTCTGGTTGCTATGCATCACCATGATAGATCTTGTGTGTGCGTAGAATTTTTTTGAAATTACTGAGTGGTATTAGAGCCAGGTCTATGCGTAGATGTTACATGCACGAGTAGAACACAAAGGAGTTGTGGGCGTGGGTATATACATATTGCTTGCCGTCACTAGTTGATTCTTGATTCAGCGGTATTGTTGGATGAAGCGGCTCAGACCGACATTATGCGTACGCTTACGCAAGACTGGTTCTACCGACATGCTTTGCACACAGGTGGCTGGTGGGTGTGAGTTTCTCCAACTTTAGTTGAATCGGATTCAATGAACAGGGTTCTTTCTGAAGATCAAAAAGCAATCACTATACCGCGTTGTGGTTTTTGATGCGTAGGTAAGAACGGTTGTAACACCCTGGATGTAACTTGCCATATTTGTACTCCAACTCTTGCCATTTTCGGCTTTAAGTTATGAGATTCCTTCGTGGTTGGGTTTTGTCTTTGTTTTGCATTTTGTGCATGTCATGCATTTCATATCATGTCATCATGTGCATCTCTTTTGCATACGTGTTTGTCTCATGCATCCGAGCATTTTCCCCGTTGTCCATTTTGCAATCCGACACTCCTACGTGCACCGGCGTCCCCTTTTGTCTCTTTTCGTGAGCGGGTGTTAAACTTTCTCGGAATGGACCGAGATTTTCCAAGTGGCCTTGGTACACCACCGGTAGACCACCTGTCAAGATTCATGCCATTTGGAGTCCGTTTGATACTCCAACGGTTAACCGGGGAACCATAAAGGCCTCATGTGTGTTGCAGCCCAACACCCTCCAAAGTGGCCCAATAACCCATCCAAACCTCTCCCATATCCTCCGTCGTCGGATCACGATCGCATGGCCGAAAACTACACCTCATTTGGACACTCCCACCTCCTTCTACCTATAAATAGGTGCTCCCCTCTGAAAATTCGCGCAGATGAAACCCTAGCATCGCTCCCCTCGCGCCGCCGGACGTTTCTTCCTCCGCCACCGGACGTCCGCCTCCACGCCCCTTCGGCCAATGGGAAGCCGCCACATCAGCGCCGCCGCCCCCGCGACCTATCACTGCGCGCCACCTCGCTCGCGCCCGCGTCCTCTCCCTCCTTCCCGCCGCCAGGCCCGCCGTGGCCCAGGTCGGGCCCTCCCGGCCCGTGCGCCCAAGCCGGCCGCTCGCCGCCGCTCGCTCGTTCGCCCGCCTCCTCGCGTCGCTCGCCTGCGCCTCCATGCTCCCCGCCGCCGACCTCGCCCGCCGCGC
>NC_041393.1:323283369-323356080 GCF_002162155.2 Triticum dicoccoides | reverse complement strand
GTCGTCGGCTGTCGCTCCACGCCCCCAACCGCCTCCTCCCGCGACCCCGCACCGCCGCCTCCTCCTCCCCAGCGTCGGATCTGCTTCGGGCACCTCCTCGCCAGCGCCCCCGCACTACTCCAGTGTCTTTCTCCGGCAAGTACTCCGGTGAACCTCGGGATCCGCGTCAAGAGCAAACCCTAGATCTGGAGGTCCAGATTTCCTCTAAGTCATTTTATTTTTGCATTCTGAAGCCCTGTTCAACATGCCATAACTCCTCATCCGTAGATCCGTTTTGAATGCATGATACATCAAAATGTTCATCATGATGTGCTTTTCATTTTGTTCCATTGTGACATACTGATTTGAGTCCATCTTGATGCCCAAATGACTGATGCAAGAGTGCTATAAAATGTTAGGTGTTGATTCTTAGCAGAGTATGAGCATTTGTCATTTTTGCTACATTTGTTGTGTGCTGCATATGGGCATGTGCTTTACATGTGTTTTGATCTATGCCATGCCATCTTTACAAGGGTGTATGCCATGTATTTTTGTGATCTTTCGGCTGACTAGAACAAGCATGCAAAGTAGCTCTCATGATATTGCTGATTTCTCTGCTGATATTTTTATGCCATGTATTCATGTTGCTACAGAGAGATCCATGCTTTGTTTGAGTATCTTCAGTAAGGATGATTTGTACATATGGTTGTGCTCTATCCATCCATGCCCCTCTTTGCATTTATGGAGTGCCCTAGCATGACTCAATCTTGCTCTACTTTTGCTATAAAATGTTCCTCGCAGATTGTTTACATGTTAATCAATTTTGCCATGGTTGTTGTAGTTGATCCATGCATGCTATGAGCTTGTTCTTTCCATGGTTAGCTTCATGAACATGTCTTCTTGCTGGTAATATGCTTATCTTGTTATGCAATGCCTTGTGATGAGTGAATCAAGCTCGCAAAGATGCCTTCATAATTCTGTTTATGCCATGCTCAGTTTTCTGCTAAGTATCAATCTGTTAACGAAACTTGCTTTACATGGGTGCCATCATATCTTCTGATCCTTTTTGGATTACGGTCAGTAAGGGATTTTTGTTCTATGCTTTGAGTAGATTCATGCCATGCCTTTCTTTGCATGTTTTGTTCCTGTAGCATGTTGTTTGCTTGCTCTAAACATTGCTTCCTGATGTTAATTCCTGGCATGTTAGTATTTTCAGCAAGTCTGTGAAGCTGATATCTTTTGCACTTTTGCCATGCTTGTTTGAACCTGTTCTAGTGTGTTTTAGCCGTAGCTCAGTGTTCATCTTTTGTCAAGCATCTTGAGTAGATCACTGCCATGTGCTTTGTTGCTATGTTGGAGTGCATTAGCTTAGTTTCTTGTTGCATTCTAGATGGCATCGTGTTGTTAATCACAGAATTGTGTCATTCTTGTTTTGCTTGCCATTTGCAAACCGTGCATCCGATTCCGGTGATCTTTATATCGATTTCGACCGAAATCATCTCATATTTCCAGCGGCACACTTGGTTTTCCAAGTTTATGCCTTGATCAATCTTTTCCTTCCAGAGCACGCATATGCATTGCATATCACATCTCGCATATCATGCCATGTTTTGAATCATGTTGCTTGCGCATTGCACCGTGATTGATTGTTGGTCTTTTGCTTGTGTGCTTGACTTGGGTAGAGCCGGGAGACGAGTGCGTGATCGAGGAACCGTTGAGTATGCTTACGAGGATCAAGCTTTCGTCAACTCGGAGAACTTTGCAGGCAAGATGACCATACCCTCGAAATCACTTCTATCTTTGCTGGCTAGTTGTTTGCTCTATTGCTATGCCGAGATACCTACCACTTGCTATGTCATGCCTCCCATATTGCCATGTCAAGTCTCTAACCCACCTTTCCTAGCAAACCGTTGTTTGGCTATGTTACCGCTTAGCTCAGCCCCTCTTATAGCGTTGCTAGTTGCAGGTGAAGATGGAGTTTGTTCCATGTTGGAACATGGATATTGTTCGGATATCATTATTATATCTTATTTACTTTAATGCACCTATATACTTGGTAAAGGGTCAAAGGCTCGGCCTTATGCCTGGTGTTTTGTTCCACTCTTGCCGCCCTAGTTTCCGTTATACCAGTGTTATGTTCCTTGATTTTGTGTTCCTTACGCGCTTGGGTGTTATGCGAACCCCTTGACAGTTTGCTTTGAATAAAACTCCTCCAACAAGGCCCAACGTTGGTTTTACATTTGCCTCACCTAGCCTTTTTCCCTCGGGTTTCCGGAGCCCGAGGGTCATCTTTATTTTAACCCCCCGGACCAGTGCTTCTCTAAGTGTTGGTCCAACCTGAGTGATTTCTGGCGCCCCCTGGGCAACTAGGGTCTATGCCAACCCGGCGTCTGGCTCATCCGATGTGCCCTGAGAACGAGATATTGCAGCTCCTATCGTGATTTGTTGGCACATCCGGGCGGCTTTGCTGGTCTTGTTTTACCATTGTCGAAATGTCTTGTAACAGGGATTTCGAGTCTGATCGGGTCTTCCTGGGAGAAGGAATATCCTTCGTTGACCGTGAGAGCTTGTGATGGGCTAAGTTGGGAAACCCCCGCAGGGTTTTGAACTTTCGAAAGACGTGCCCGCGGTTATGGGCAGATGGGAATTTGTTAATGTCCGGTTGTAGAAAACTTGAAACTTAAATTTTAATTAAAAAGAATCAACTGCGTGTGTAGCCTTGATGGTCTCTTTTCGGCAGAGTCCGGGAAGAGAACACGGTCTCGTGTTATGCTTGAATGTAAGTAGCTTCAGGATCACTTCTTGATCATTTTTAGCTTCTCGACCGTGCTTTGCTTCTCTTCTCGCTCTCATTTGCGTAAGTTAGCCACCATATATGCTACTGCTTGCTGCAGCTCCACCTCACTACCCCTTTCCTACCCATAAGCTTAAATAGTCTTGATCTCGCGGGTGTGAGATTGCTGAGTCCTCGTGACTCACAGATACTTCCAAACAATTGCAGGTGCCGATGATACCAGTGCCGGTGATGCAACCCAGCTTAAGTAGGAGCTCGATGAAGATCGTGTTCATTGTGTTGTTTTCGTTTCTAGTTGATCAGTAGTGGAGCCCAGTTGGGACGGTCGGGGATCTAGCATTTGGGGTTGTCTTCTTTTATTTTGGTTCCATAGTCGGACCTTGTTTGTATTCTGGATGATGTATGTATAACTTGTATTTGTGTGAAGTGGCGATTGTAAGCCAACTCTTTGTCCAATCTTATTCAGTAGATGGGATTGTGCGAAGATTACCCCTCTTGCGACAAACCTACTATGCGGATATGCCTCTAAGTCGTGCCCCGACACGTGGGAGATATAGCCGCATCGTGGGTGTTACAACAGTTCTTGCTTAGCCTGTAGCGGCCACGTAAAACTTGCAACAACAAAGTAGAGGACGTGATGAGGTCATCAATACAATTGTTACACCCACAGCCCCTACTGCTATACATACTGGACCAATTACTAGAGCTCGTGCACGCCAACTAAATTACCAGGTACTTTCGTTTCTTAGTAATGATTCTAATGTTCATGAGAATATGATGCTGCCTAAATTGGATACATTTGTTTTGCTTACAAATGAAGGGCCTAGCTTGGAGAAGGATGAACATTGGAGCAAGAACAAGCATGGAGATGATGGCATGCGCAAGGGGAACAAGAACGGAGTTACAAGTGATGATTTCAGGACTTTGAAGCCACCATAATGGGTGCATGAAAACTTGGACGTAATATACAAGATGCCACTTCATAAATTTCGTCCCGAGGCTATTTTAGGTGCTGCGTCACCTTATTATTGGGCCAGGCCCATGTAATTTCGAAATACATAAGTATAGGCTATTTTTAGAGTACGTATGTGTGGGGAAACAAGAGATAGGGTTGATTTCGGACCCCTCCACCAAGGGCCACGAAATTCCCCCCTCTTCCTCCATATATACAGCCCTTAGGGCATCGTTTAGACTTCGTGTTTTGTTTATATTAAAAGTTCGCCATAGCTACAACTTCGCGTACTTCGTTTGTGTTCAACGACCAGACAAAGGCGTCACAGAACCCCACCTTGATCAATAAAGCTTTCATCTTATATTCGCAATATCCAGATTGTAATCTCAGTTTCTTGCTTGTTCTTCGTTTGCTCGCAGGAAACAGACCCTCGTGGTCAGGTTGATCGTGCTCCGGCGTGGTCAATAACCTCTCAGAGTTGGTTTAGCGATTGCTAAGGCGCGACGTCCTCGCACGTTCGTAGTCGGATCGTCAAAGTCGACTGCCACCAAAGCGATATCCATCATCTCATCAAAAGACGGGACACCTTTGCCTCTATCAAGTGGTATCAGATTTCCAGGTTGCTCGGTGAGATTTTACAGATTTTCGTAGTTTAGATCGAGTCTGTTCTTCATACCTACAGTCCACGAAAAAGACACAAAAAAAATTAGGGTTAGTTCATCATATCCGAACCAATCTGAGCCTTTGCATAATCTTTTTAGGGTTTTGCTTTGTTGAATTTGCGGTTGCATCGTCGTGTCTAGTTGCTGGTCTTAGAGTCTAGTCTTTTAGAGTTTTGAGTTCTGGTCATAAGTTGTCACACCGCTGCCGCACCATCATCATCGCCCCTGCCATCTACCACCACCGCTTATCCGCCACCGCTTCGAATCCGTATCCATATACCACCACCGCTGTCATATACCACCACCGCTGCCATCTACCAACATATATCCACCACCAATCCGAGTTCTTGTCATATTAGCTTTGTTTTCGAGATCCATCTAGATTCCGATTCGTGTTTCCTTGCCGGAGTAGGTTTCGAAAAAAAAGAGTCCGGAAACCACCCTCCGTTTAGGCCCAAAATTTTTCGAAACGCATTTTTCGAAAAAATTTCTGGCTATCCTATTTTTAGGTGTTTCTGAGTGTTTTGAGACAGGTGCCATTATAGGAAGTTTTTTTTGACCCGTTTCCAGTTTTTGGGTCCGGGCAGTCGAAAAAAAAAATTGGTCGAAAAAATTCCGTGCCCATCCTGTCAGTTTGAGCTAGGAAGAGTTTTGAGACACTCACCATTATAGTGATTTTTCGCAAAAAAAAAGCAGCGCAAAAGAAAAAAAAGAGCGCAAAAAAAAAAGAGCGAAACAAAAAATTCCAGAGTGTGCTTTTCCCTTGTTTACGTGTCGCGCCATGATTTTGTTGGTGTTCTAGGCTCGCGTCTCTAGCACAGTCTAGCCTAGGACCAGCACAGTACCGTCGTTGAGCGTTTATTCAACTTTGCATCTCTGAATTGATTATTGCTGACCCTTTTTGCTACCATATTATAAGCCTTCCCAGCTCCACATACATCTACGTCGTGCGGTTGACTCTCCCTGGTAATCGCTCTATCCAAGCTTTGAGAGTTTTTGACTACAACGGTTGCCGATCACCGCCTGCTGCTGGGTAAGAACTGGTAAGAATTTAAGATTTGCTTGACGGATTTGTGACACCCACCACCACCTCTTGTTAGTAGTCTGTAGGATCATATTCTTGTGTGTTTCTATTGCTGCTAACCATGCCAGGATCACAAGCCGACGAGACTGACTGGGAGAACATGACGAATATGGATTTGCATGATAAATTTCAGCAAATGATGAGTGGACAGGTGCAAGATGTGCTAAACAGATTTGAAGAGGCCATGGAGAAGATAGATGGCATGGAGAAGACGTTCGAAACAAAGCTCGATAACAAGTTTAATGAATTGCTCGCGCGTCTTCCACCACCACCACCCGCTGCACCTAACGCACCTCTCCAACAACAACAACAACGACTACCTCCACGTCGCGAAACAGACCTCCGCTGAGCGAGCCGTGTTCCTCTTGCGTTTGGCCAAACTGTTGGTGCTGCTGTTGATACTTCTTTGGCTCCTGCTACTGATGCGGAGGAGGATGATTATGTGGGAGATTACGAGGATGAGGTTGCTCAAAATCAGAACTACGTGCAACCACCTGCACCACAACCACCAGGTCGTCCACATGCAAATAATCACAATGGTAGGGCTTTCGCTCAGGTACGAGATCATGACCATCTTCCTAAACTGAAATTGAATATTCCACCTTTCGAGGGTAGATATGTTCCTGATATATATCTTACTTGGGAGTTAGAAACTGAACAACGATTTACATGTTTACAATATCCCGAGGAGAGACGGGTTGCCGCTGCTGTTTGTGCTTTCACTAGTTTTGCACGTGTATGGTGGTCTGAACATTGTAGATTATATCCTATTCCAACTACTTGGGTTGCTTTGAAAACTGCTATGCGTACTCGTTGGGTTCCACCATATTATAAACGTGAATTGCTTCAAAAATTACAGCGCTTAAGACAAGGAAAAAATTCTGTAGAAGAATATTATCAGGAATTACAAACTGGCATGATTAGATGTGGTATTGTTGAGGAGAATGAAGCTATGCTTGCACGTTTTCTGGGTGGATTAAATAGATAGATTCATACCATTCTAGACTATAAGGAGTATACTAATATCACTCGTTTATTCCATCTTGCTTGTAAAGCTGAACGTGAAGTGCAGGATCGACAAGCATTGGCGCGAACTAACTTTTCTGCAGGCCGACCTTCATCATGGACACCACGTGCATCTTCTACTTCAACTGCAGAGATTCAGACCATTCTAGACTATAAGGAGTATACTAATATCACTCGTTTATTCCATCTTGCTTGTAAAGCTGAACGTGAAGTGCAGGATCGACAAGCATTGGCGCGAACTAACTTTTCTGCAGGCCGACCTTCATCATGGACACCACGTGCATCTTCTACTTCAACTGCACCAGCACCTCCATCAGGTGCCACCTCCAGCCGTGATACAAGAAAACAGGCACAACCACCATTATCTGCCAAGAGCGCACCTGCGGGGCCTGCACAACGTTCTTCTTCTTCCATAGCATCAACAGGGCATACAAGTGATATTATTTGTCGTCGTTGTAAGGGAGGAGGTCATTATGCGAGAGAATGCAAATCTTCGCGTGTGATGATTGCTACCGCGGATGGTGGATATGAGTCCGCTAGTGACTATGATGAGGAGACTTTGGCTTTTATTACACGTGAAGAACATGGTGGAGATGATTCTGATCATGAGACGCAATACATGGCTCCTGAAGACGCTGACAGGTATGAATGTTTAGTTGCTCAACGTGTTTTGAGTGTGCAGGTCACACAAGCTAAGCAAAATCAGAGGCACAATTTGTTCCATACCAAGGGAGTTGTGAAGGAACGTTCTGTGCGCGTCATCATAGACGGAGGGACCTGCAACAACTTGGCTAGCATGGAGATGGTTGAGAAGCTTTCTCTCACCACAAGACCACATCCACATCCTTACTACATCCAATGGTTCAACAACAGCGGCAAGGTTAAGGTAACACGTACTGTTCGTGTGCATTTTAGTATCTCTACATATGCTGATTATGTTGATTGTGATGTGGTACCTATGCAAGCATGTTCCTTATTACTTGGTAGACCATGGCAATTTGATAGAAATTCTGTACATCATGGTAGAAACAATCACTATACTCTTGTTCATAAGGATAAAAATATTACTTTGCTTCCTATGACTCCTGATTCCATTTTGAAAGATGATATTAATAGAGCTAATAAAGCAAAACAGGAGAAGAATAAGAGTGAAAATCAGATTGTGGCAAAAGAATTTGAGCAACAAATGAAGCCTAATAATAAACCATCGTTGCTTCTGAAATTAAATTGAAAAGTGCATGTTTATTTGCCACCAAATCTGATATTGATGAGCTAGATTTCAGCAAATCTGTTTGCTATGCTTTTGTGTGCAAAGAGGCATTATTTTCATTCAAGGACATGCCTTCCTCTTTGCCTCCTGCTATCACTAACATTTTGCAGGAGTTCGTTGACGTCTTTCCACAAGATGTGCCACCGGGATTACCGCCTATTCGAGGGATTGAGCATTAGATTGACTTAATTCCCGGTGCTTTACTGCCAAACCGTGCACCATACCGTACCAATCCAGAGGAGACGAAGGAGATTATGCGTCAAGTACAAGAGCTTCTCGACAAAGGTTATATACGCGAATCCCTTAGTCCTTGTGCTATTCCTATTATTCTAGTGCCAAAAAAGGATGGTACATCACGTATGTGTGTTGATTGTAGAGGCATTAATAATATTACTATTCGTTATCGTCATCCTATTCCTAGGCTAGACGATATGCTTGATGAATTGAGTGGCTCTACAATATTCTCCAAAGTTGATTTGCATAGTGGATACCATCAAATTCGTATGAAATTGGGAGATGAATGGAAAACAGCATTTAAAACTAAGTTTGGATTATATGAGTGGTTAGTCATGCCTTTTGGGTTAACTAATGCACCTAGTACTTTCATGAGATTAATGAACAAAGTTTTACGTGCTTTCATTGGACGATTTGTGGTAGTTTACTTTGATGACATATTGATTTATAGCAGATCTTTGGAAGAACATTTGGAACATTTACGTGCTGTTTTTATTGCTCTACGTGATGCACGTTTGTTTGGTAACCTTGGGAAGTGCACCTTTGCACCAACCGAGTATCTTTTCTTGGCTATGTTGTTACTCCACAGGGAATTGAAGTTGATAAAGCCAAGATTGAAGCTATTGAGAGTTGGCCGCAGCCCAAAACGGTCACACAAGTGAGGAGTTTTCTTGGCCTCGCTGGATTCTATAGGCGTTTTGTGAGAGATTTTAGCACCATTGTTGCACCTCTCAATGAGCTTACAAAGAAAGATGTGTCTTTTCTTTGGGGTACCGCACAGGAAGAAGCCTTCTAGGTATTGAAAGATAAGTTGACACATGCTCCTTTACTCCAACTTCCTGATTTTAATAAGACTTTTGAGCTTGAATGTGATGCTAGTGGAATGGGATTAGGAGGTGTGTTATTACAAGATGGCAAACCTGTTGCATACTTTTCTGAAAAATTGAGTGGGCCTAGTCTGAATTATTCTACTTATGATAAAGAATTATATGCTCTTGTTCGGACTTTAGAAACATGGCAACATTATTTATGGCCCAAAGAATTTGTTATACATTCTGATCATGAATCTTTGAAACATATTAAAAGTCAAGCTAAACTGAATCGTAGACATGCTAAATGGGTCGAATTCATTGAGACTTTCCCTTATGTCATTAAACACAAGAAGGGAAAAGAAAATGTTATTGCTGATGCATTGTCTCGTCGCTATACTATGCTTTCACAACTTGACTTCAAAATATTTGGTTTGGAGACCATCAAAGATCAATATGTGCATGATGCTGATTTTAAAGATGTAATGCGGAATTGTAAAGAAGGTAGAATGTGGAACAAGTTTGTTGTTAACGATGGATTTGTGTTTCGTGCTAACAAGCTATGCATTCCAGCTAGCTCCGTTCGTCTTTTGTTGTTGCAGGAGGCGCGTGGAGGAGGATTAATGGGACACTTTGGCATGAAAAAGACGGAGGACGTACTTGCTACACATTTCTTTTGGCCAAAGATGAGACAGGATGTTGAGCGTTTTATTGCTCGATGCACTACATGTCAAAAAGCTAAGTCACGACTCAATCCTCATGGTTTATATATGCCTTTGCATGTACCTAGTGTTCCTTGGGAGGATATATCTATGGACTTTGTTTTAGGTTTACCTCGAACAAAGAAGGGGAGGGATAGCATATTTGTTGTCATGGATAGATTCTCGAAAATGGCACACTTTATACCATGTCATAAAAGCGATGATGCTGTTATTGTTGCTGATTTGTTCTTTCGTGAAATTATTCGCTTGCATGGTGTGCCAAATACTATTGTTTCAGATCGTGATACTAAATTTCTTAGCCACTTTTGGAGATGTTTATGGGCTAAGTTGGGGACTAAACTGATTTTTAGTACTACTTGTCACCCCCAAACTGATGGACAAACTGAAGTAGTCAATAGAACGTTGTCTACTATGCTTAGGGCTGTTTTGAAGAATAATAAGAAAATGTGGGAGGAATGCTTGCCTCATATTGAATTTGCTTATAATCGTTCATTGCATTCTACTACTAAGATGTGCCCTTTTGAAGTTGTGTATGGTTTCCTACCTCGTGCACCTATTGATTTGTTGCCTCTTCCATCTTCGGAGAAGGTTAATTTTGATGCTAAACAACGTGCTGAATTGATTTTAAAAATGCATGAGTTAACTAAGGAAAACATTGAGCGTATGAATGCTAAATATAAACTTGCTGGAGATAAGGGTAGAAAACATGTTGTGTTTGCACCTGGAGATCTTGTTTGGTTACATTTGCGTAAGGATAGATTTCCTGATTTGCGCAAATCAAAGCTAATGCCACGTTCTGATGGTCCCTTTAAGGTGTTAGAGAAAATAAATGATAATGCATATAAACTTGAGCTGCCTGCAGATTTTGGGGTTAGTCCCACTTTTAACATTGCAGATTTGAAGCATTATGTGGGTGAGGAAGATGAACTTCCGTTGAGGACGACTTCATTTCAAGAAGGGGAGGATGATGAGGACATCAATACAATTGTTACACCCACAGCCCCTGCTGCTATACATACTGGACCAATTACTAGAGCTCGTGCACGCCAACTAAATTACCAGGTACTTTCGTTTCTTGGTAATGATTCTAATGTTCATGAGAATATGATGCTGCCTAAATTGGATACATTTGTTTTGCTTACAAATGAAGGGCCTAGCTTGGAGAAGGATGAACATTGGAGCAAGAACAAGCAGGGAGATGATGGCATGCGCAAGGGGAACAAGAACGGAGTTACAAGTGATGATTTCAGGACTTTGAAGCCACCATAATGGGTGCATGAAGCCTTGGACGAAATATACAAGATGCCACTTCATAAATTTCGTCCCGAGGCTATTTTAGGTGCTGCGTCACCTTATTATTGGGCCAGGCCCATGTAATTTCGAAATACATAAGTATAGGCTATTTTTAGAGTCCGTATGTGTGGGGAAACAAGAGATAGGGTTGATTTCGGACCCCTCCACCAAGGGCCACGAAATCCACCCCCTCTTCCTCCATATATACAGCCCTTAGGGCATCGTTTAGACTTTGGGTTTTGTTTAGATTAAAAGTTCGCCATAGCTGCAACTTCGCGTACTTCGTTTGTGTTCAACGACCAGACAAAGGCGTCACAGAACCCCACCTTGATCAATAAAGCTTTCATCTTATATTCGCAATATCCAGATTGCAATCTTAGTTTCTTGCTTGTTCTTCGTTTGCTCGCAGGAAACAGACCCTCGTGGTCAGGTTGATCGTGCTCCGGCGTGGTCAATAACCTCTCGGAGTTGGTTTAGCGATTGCTAAGGCGCGACGTCCTCACACGTTCGTAGTCGGATCGTCAAAGTCGACTTCCACCAAAGCGAAATCCACCATCTCATCGAAAGACGGGACACCTTTGCCTCTATCACTTGGGAGGATATATCTATGGACTTTGTTTTAGGTTTACCTCGAACAAAGAAGGGGAGGGATAGCATATTTGTTGTCGTGGATAGATTCTCGAAAATGGCACACTTTATACCATGTCATAAAAGCGATGATGCTGTTAATGTTGCTGATTTGTTCTTTCGTGAAATTATTCGCTTGCATGGTGTGCCAAATACTATTGTTTCAGATCGTGATACTAAATTTCTTAGCCACTTTTGGAGATGTTTATGGGCTAAGTTGGGGACTAAACTGCTTTTTAGTACTACTTGTCACCCCCAAACTGATGGACAAACTGAAGTAGTCAATAGAACGTTGTCTACTATGCTTAGGGCTGTTTTGAAGAATAATAAGAAAATGTGGGAGGAATGCTTGCCTCATATTGAATTTGCTTATAATCGTTCATTGCATTCTACTACTAAGATTTGCCCTTTTGAAGTTGTGTATGGTTTCCTACCTCGTGCACCTATTGATTTGTTGCCTCTTCCATCGTCGGAGAAGGTTAATTTTGATGCTAAACAACGTGCTGAATTGATTTTAAAAATGCATGAGTTAACTAAGGAAAACATTGAGCGTATGAATGCTAAATATAAACTTGCTGGAGATAAGGGTAGAAAACATGTTGTGTTTGCACCTGGAGATCTTGTTTGGTTACATTTGCGTAAGGATAGATTTCCTGATTTGCGCAAATCAAAGCTAATGCCACGTGCTGATGGTCCCTTTAAGGTGTTAGAGAAAATAAATGATAATGCATATAAACTTGAGCTGCCTGCAGATTTTGGGGTTAGTCCCACTTTTAACATTGCAGATTTGAAGCCTTATTCGGGTGAGGAAGATGAGCTTCCGTCGAGGACGACTTCATTTCAAGAAGGGGAGGATGATGAGGACATCAATACCATTGTTACACCCACAGCCCCTACTGCTACATATACGGGACCAATTACTAGAGCTCGCGCACGCCAATTAAATTATCAGGTACTTTCGTTTCTTGGTAATGATTCTAATGTTCATGAGAATATGATGCTGCCTAAATTGGATACATTTGTTTTTGCTTACAAATGAAGGGCCTAGCTTGGAGAAGGATGAACATTGGAGCAAGAACAAGCATGGAGATGATGCTATGCGCAAGGGGAACAAGAACGGAGTTACAAGTGATGATTTTAGGACTTTGAAGCCACCATAATGGGTGCATGAAGCCTTGGACGAAATATACAAGATGCCACTTCATAAATTTCGTCCCGAGGCTATTATAGGTGCTGCGTCACCTTTTTATTGGGCCAGGCCCATGTAATTTCGAAATAAATAAATATAGGCTATTTTTAGAGTCCGTATGTGTGGGGAAACCAGAGATAGGGTTGATTTCAGACCCCTCCACCAAGGGCCACGAAATTCCCCCTCTCTTTCTCCATATATACAGCCCTTAGGGCACCGTTTAGACTTTGGGTTTTGTTTAGATTAAAGTTCACCATAGCTGCAACTTCGCGTACTTCGTTTGTGTTCAACGACCAGACAAAGGCGTCACAGAACCCCACCTTGATCAATAAAGCTTTCATCTTATATTCGCAATATCCAGATTGCAATCTTAGTTTCTTACTTGTTCTTCATTTGCTCGCAGGAAACAAATCCTCGTGGTCAGGTTGATCGTGCTCCGGCGTGGTCAATAACCTCTCGGAGTTGGTTTAGCGATTGCTAAGGCGCGATGTCCTCGCATGTTCGTACTCGGATCGTCAAAGTCGACTTCCACCAAAGCGATATCCATCATCTCATCGAAAGACGGGACACCTTTGCCTCTATCACTATGACTCCTGATTCCATTTTGAAAGATGATGTTAATAGAGCTAATAAAGCAAAACAGGAGAAGAATAAGAGTGAAAATCAGATTGTGGCAAAAGAATTTGAGCAACAAATGAAGCCTAATAATAAACCATCTAGTGTTGCTTCTGAAATTAAATTGAAAAGTGCGTGTTTATTTTCCACCAAATCTGATATTGATGAGCTAGATTTCAGCAAATCTGTTTGCTATGCTTTTGTGTGGAAAGAGGCATTATTTTCATTCGAGGACGTGCCTTCCTCTTTGCCTCCTGCTGTCACTAACATTTTACAGGAGTTCGTTGACGTCTTTCCACAAGACGTGCCACCGGGATTACCGCCTATTCGAGGGATTGAGCATCAGATTGACTTAATTCCCGGTGCTTCACTGCCAAACCGTGCACAATACCATACCAATCCAGAGGAGACGAAGGAGATTATGCGTCAATTACAAGAGCTTCTCGACAAAGGTTATATACGCGAATCCCTTAGTCCTTGTGATGTTCCTATTATTCTAGTGCCGAAAAAGGATGGTACATCACGTATGTGTGTTGATTGTAGAGGCATTATAATATTACTATTCGTTATCGTCATCCTATTCCTAGGCTCGATGATATGCTTGATGAATTGAGTGGCTCTACAATATTCTCCAAAGTTGATTTGCGTAGTGGATACCATCAAATTCGTATGAAATTGGGAGATGAATGGAAAATAGCATTTAAAACTAAGTTTGGATTATATGAGTGGTTAGTCATGCCTTTTGGGTTAACTAATGCACCTAGTACTTTCATGAGATTAATGAACAAAGTTTTACGTGCTTTCATTGGACGATTTGTGGTAGTTTACTTTGATGACATATTGATTTATAGCAGATCTTTGGAAGAACATTTGGAACATTTACGTGCTGTTTTTATTGCTCTACGTGATGCACGTTTGTTTGGTAACCTTGGGAAGTGCACCTTTTGCACCGACCGAGTATCTTTTCTTGGCTATGTTGTTACTCCACAGGGAATTGAAGTTGATAAAGCCAAGATTGAAGCTATTGAGAGTTGGCCGCAGCCCAAAACGGTCACACAAGTGAGGAGTTTTCTTGGCCTCGCTGGATTCTATAGGCATTTTGTGAGAGATTTCAGCACAATTGCTGCACCTCTCAATGAGCTTACAAAGAAAGATGTGCCTTTTCTTTGGGGTACCGCACAGGAAGAATCCTTCTCGGTATTGAAAGATAAGTTGACACATGCTCCTTTACTCCAACTTCCTGATTTTAATAAGACTTTTGAGCTTGAATGTGATGCTAGTGGAATTGGATTAGGCGGTGTGTTATTACAAGATGGCAAACCTGTTGCATACTTTTCTGAAAAATTGAGTGGGCCTAGTCTGAATTATTCTACTTATGATAAAGAATTATATGCTCTTGTTCGGACTTTAGAAACATGGCAACATTATTTATGGCCCAAAGAATTTGTTATACATTCTGATCATGAATCTTTGAAACATACTAAAGTCAAGCTAAACTGAATCGTGGACATGCTAAATGGGTTGAATTCATTGAGACTTTTCCTGATGTCATTAAACACAAGAAGGGAAAATAAAATGTTATTGCTGATGCATTATCTCGCCGCTATACTATGCTTTCGCAACTTGACTTCAAAATATTTGGTTTGGAGACCATCAAAGATCAATATGTGCATGATGCTGATTTTAAATATGTAATGCAGAATTGTAAAGAAGGAAGAATGTGGAACAAGTTCGTCGTTAATGATGGATTTGTGTTTCGTGCTAACAAGCTATGCATTCCAGCTAGCTCCGTTCGTCTTTTGTTGTTGCAGGAGGCGCATGGAGGAGGATTAATGGGACACTTTGGCGTGAAGAAGACGGAGGACGTACTTGCTACACATTTCTTTTGGCCAAAGATGAGACGGGATGTTGAGCGTTTTATTGCTCGCTGCACTACATGTCAAAAAGCTAAGTCACGACTCAATCCTCATGGTTTATATATGCCTTTGCCTGTACCTAGTGTTCCTTGGGAGGATATATCTATGGACTTTGTTTTAGGTTTACCTCGAGCGAAGAAGGGGAGGGATAGCATATTTGTTGTTGTGGATAGATTCTCGAAAATGGCACACTTTATACCATGTCATAAAAGCGACGATGCTGTTAATGTTGCTGATTTGTTCTTTCGTGAAATTATTCGCTTGCATGGTGTGCCAAATACTATTGTTTCAGATCGTGATACTAAATTTCTTAGCCACTTTTGGAGATGTTTATGGGCTAAGTTGGGGACTAAACTGCTTTTTAGTACTACTTGTCACCCCCAAACTGATGGACAAACTGAAGTAGTCAATAGAACATTGTCTACTATGCTTAGGGCTGTTTTGAAGAATAATAAGAAAATGTGGGAGGAATGCTATCCTCATATTGAATTTGCTTATAATCTTTCATTGCATTCTACTACTAAGATGTGCCCTTTTGAAGTTGTGTATGGTTTCCTACCTCGTGCACCTATTCATTTGTTGCCTCTTCCATCTTCGGAGAAGGTTAATTTTGATGCTAAACAACGTGCTGAATTCATTTCAAAAATGCATGAGTTAACTAAGGAAAACATTGAGAATATGAATGCTAAATATAAACTTGCTGGAGATAAGGGTAGAAAACATGTTGTGTTTGCACCTGGAGATCTTGTTTGGTTACATTTGCGTAAGGATAGATTTCCTGATTTGCGCAAATCAAAGTTCATGCCACGTGCTGATGGTCCCTTTAAGGTGTTAGAGAAAATAAATGATAATGCATATAAACTTGAGCTGCCTGCAGATTTTGGGGTTAGTCCCACTTTTAACATTGCAGATTTGAAGCCTTATTTGGGTGAGGAAAATGAACTTCCGTCGAGGACGACTTCATTTCAAGAAGGGGAGGATGATGAGGACATCAATACAATTGTTACACCCACAGCACCTGCTGCTATACATACTGGACCAATTACTAGAGCTCGTGCACGCCAACTAAATTACCAGGTACTTTTGTTTCTTGGTAATGATTCTAATGTTCATGAGAATATCATGCTGCCTAAATTGGATACATTTGTTTTGCTTACAAATGAAGGGCCTAGCTTGGAGAAGGATGAACATTGGAGCAAGAACAAGCATGGAGATGATGGCATGCGCAAGGGGAACAAGAACGGAGTTACAAGTGATGATTTCAGGACTTTGAAGCCACCATAATGGGTGCATGAAGCCTTGGACGAAATATACAAGATGCCACTTCATAAATTTCGTCCCGAGGCTATTTTAGGTGCTGCGTCACCTTATTATTGGGCCAGGCCCATGTAATTTCGAAATACATAAGTATAGGCTATTTTTAGAGTACGTATGTGTGGGGAAACAAGAGATAGGGTTGATTTCGGACCCCTCCAGCAAGGGCCACGAAATTCCCCCCTCTTCCTCCATATATACAGCCCTTAGGGCATCGTTTAGACTTCGGGTTTTGTTTAGATTAAAAGTTCGCCATAGCTGCAACTTCGCGTACTTCGTTTGTGTTCAACGACCAGACAAAGGCGTCACAGAACCCCACCTTGATCAATAAAGCTTTCATCTTATATTCGCAATATCTAGATTGCAATCTCAATTTCTTGCTTGTTCTTCGTTTGCTCGCAGGAAACAGACCCTCATGGTCAGGTTGATCGTGCTCCGGCGTGGTCAATAACCTCTCGGAGTTGGTTTAGCGATTGCTAAGGCGCGACGTCCTCGCACGTTCGTAGTCGGATCGTCAAAGTCGACTGCCACCAAAGCGATATCCATCATCTCATCGAAAGACGGGACACCTTTGCCTCTATCAGGACGTCTAACTTGTTTTTGCAGGGCATGCTGTGATGTGATATGGTCAAGACGTGATGAGATATAAATTGTTGTATGAGATGATCATGTTTTGTTAAAGTTATCGGCAACTGGCATAAGCCTTATGGTTGTCTCTTTATTGCATAAGATGCAAGCGCCATACAATTGCTTTACTTTATCGCTATGCGATAGCAATAGTTGCAGAAGCAATAGTTGGCGAGACGACCATGTGACGACACGTTGATAAATATCAAGATGATGGAGATCATGGTGTCAAGCCGGTGACGATGGTGATCATGACGGTGCTTTGGAGATGGAGATCAAAGGCACAAGATAATGATGGCCATATCATATCACTTATATTTGATTGCATGTGATATTTATCCTTTATGCATCTTATTTTGCTTAGTTCGGCGGTAGCATTATAAGATGATCTCTCACTAAATTTTAAGGTACAAGTGTTCTCCCTGAGTATGCATCGTTGCGACAGTTCTTCGTGCCGAGACACCACATGATGATCGGGTGTGATAAGCTCTACGTTTACATACAACAGGTGCAAGCCAGTTTTGCACATGCAGAATACTCAGGTTAAACTTGACGAGCCTAGCATATGCAGATATGGCCTCGGAACACTGAGACCGAAAGGTCGAGCGTGAATCATATAGTAGATATGATCAACATAGTGATATTCACCATTGAAAACTACTCCATCTCACGTGATGATCGGACATGGTTTAGTTGATATGGATCACGTGATCACTTCGATGATTAGAGGGATGTCTATCTAAGTGGGAGTTCTTAAGTAATATGATTAACTGAACTTAAATTTATCATGAACTTAGTCCTGATAATATTTGCAAATTATGTTGTAGATCAATAGCTTGCGCATAGCTTCCTCGTTTATTTTTGATATGTTCCTAGAGAAAAATAAGTCAAAGATGTTAGTAGCAATGATGCGGATTGGATCCGTGATCTGAGGATTATCCTCATTACTGCACAAAATAATTAACCTCTAGGTGACGGATCTATTGCAGGAGCATCTGCAGACGTTATGAACGTTTGGCAAAGCTCGGTATGATGACTACTTGATAGTTTAGTGCACCATGCTTTACGGCTTAGAACCGGGACTTCAAAAACGTTCCGAATGCCACGGAACATATAAGATGTTCTAAGAGTTGAAATTGGTATTTCATACTCATGCCCGTGTCAAGAGGTATGAGACCTCTGACAGTACGTTGCCTACAAGATGGAGGAGAATAGCTCAATCAGTGAGTATATGCTCAGATTGTCTGGGTACTGCAATTGCTTGAATCAAGTGGGACATAATCTTCTAGATAATATAGTAATTGATAAAGTTCTCTAGTCACTATCACCAAGTTACTAGAACTTAGTGATGAACTATAATATGCAAGGGATGACCAAAATGATTCCCGAGCTCTTCGTGATGCTGAAATCGATGAAGGTAGAAATCAAGAAAAGCCTCAAATTTTGATGGTTGACAAAACCACTAGTTTCAAGTAAAAGGGCAAGGGAAAGAAAGGGAACTTCAAGAACAATGGCAAGCAAGTTGCCAGTCCCATGAAGAAGCCCAAAGATAGAATCAAGCCTGAAACTGAGTGCTTTTACTGCAAAAAAATGGCCACTAGAAGTGGAACTGCCTTAGATACTTGGCGGATAAGAAGGATGGCAAACTGAACAAAAGTATATTTGATATACATGTTATTGATGTGTACTTTACTAGTGTTTATAGCAACCCCTCAGTATTTGATATTGGTTCAGTTGCTAAGAGTAGTAACTTGAAACAAGATTTGCAAAATAAACAGAGACTAGTTAAGGGCGAGGTGATGATGTGAGTTGGAAGTGATTCCAAGGTTGATAAGATCACCATCACACACTCCCTTTACCTTCGGGATTAGTGTTGAACCTAAAATGTTATTTGGTGTTTGTGTTGAGCATAAATATGATTGGATCATGTTTATTGCAATACGGTTATTCAGTTAAGTCAAAGAATAATTGTTGTTCTATTTACATGAATAAAACCTTCTATGGTCATACACTCAATATAAATGGTTTATTGAATCTCGATCGTAGTGATACACATATTCATAATATTGAAGCCAAAATATGCAAAGTTAATAATGATAGTGCAACTTATATGTGGCACTGTCGTTTAGGTCATATTGGTGTAAAGCGCATGAAGAAACTCCATGCTGATGGACTTTTGGAATCACTTGATGCTTGCGAACCATGCCTCATGGGAAAGATGACTAAGACTGCATTCTTCAGAACAATGGAGCGAGCAACAGACTTGTTGGAAATAATACATACTGATGTGTGCGGTCCAATGAGTGTTGAGGCTCGCGACGGGTATCGTTATTTTCTAACCTTCACAGATGATTTGAGAAGATATGTGTATATCTACTTGATGAAACATAAGTCTGAAATATTTGAAAAGTTCAAAGAATTTCAGAGTGAAGTGGAAAATCATCGTAACAAGAAAATAAAATTTCTACGATCTGATTGCGGAAACAAATATTTGAGTTACGAGTTTGGTCTTCATTTGAAACAATGTGGAATAGTTTCGCAACTCACGTCACCTGGAAGACCACAATGTAATGGTGTGTCTGAACGTCATAACCGTACTTTATTAGATATGGTGCAATCTATGTTGTCTCTTACCGAATTACCACTATCATTTTGGGGTTATGCATTAGAGACAGTTGCATTCACGTTAAATAGGGCACCGTCTAAAATCCGTTGAGACGACACCGTATGAACAGTGGTTTAGCAAGAAACCTAAGTTGTCGTTTCTTATAGTTTGGGTTTGCGATGCTTATGTGAAAAAGTTTCAACCTGATAAGCTCAAACCCAAATCGGAGAAGTGTGTCTTCATAGGATACCCCAAAGAAACGGTTGGGTACACCTTCTATCATAGATCCGAAGGCAAGATCTTTGTTGCTAAGAGTGGATCCTTTCTAGAGAAGGTGTTTCTCTCGAAAGAAGTGAGTGGGAGGAAAGTAGAACTTGATGAGGTAACTGTATCTTCTCACGAATTAGAAAGTAGTTCATCAGAGAAATCTGTTCCTGTGATGCCTACACCAACTAGAGAGGAAGTTAATGATGATGATCATGAAACTTCGGATCAAGTTACTACAAAACTTCGTAGGTCAACCAGAGCATGATCCGCACCAGAGTGGTATGGTAATCCTATACTGGAAGTCATGTTACTAGACCATGATAAACTTATGAACTATGAGGAAGCGATGATGAGCCCAGATTCCACAAAATAGCTTGAGGCCATGAAATCTGAGATGGGATCCATGTATGAGAACAAAGTATGGACTTTGGTGGACTTGCCCAATGATCGGCAAGCCATAGAGAATAAATGGATCTTCAAGAGGAAGACAGACGCTGATAGTAGTGTTACTATCTACAAAGCTCGAATTGTCGAAAAACAGTTTTTGACAAGTTCAAGGTGTTGACTACGATGAGATTTTCTCATTCGCAGCGATACTTAAGTCTGTCCGAATCATGTTAGCAAATTGCCACATTTTATAAATCTGGCAAATGGATATCAAAACTACATTCCTTAATGGATTTCTTAAAGAAGAGTTGTATATGATGCAACCAGGAGGTTTTGTCAATCCTAAAGGTGCTAACAAAGTGGGCAAGCTCCAGCGATCCATCTATGGACTGGTGCAAGCATCTCGGAGTTGGAATATATGCTTTGATAAAGTGATCGAAATATATGGTTTTATACAGACTTGCGGTAAAGCCTGTATTTTCAAGAAAGTGAGTGGGAGCACTACAACATTTTTGATAAGTATATGTGAATGATATATTGTTGATCGGAAATAATGTAGAATTTTTTGGAAAGCATAAAGGAGTGTTTGAAATAAGTTTTTCAAAGAAAGACCTCGGTGAAGCTACTTACATGTTGAGCATCAAGATCTATAGAGATAGATCAAGACGCTTGATATATTTTCAATGAGTACATACCTTGACAAGATTTTGAAGTAGTTCAAAATGGAACATTCAAAGAAGGAGTTCTTGCATGTGTTGCAAGGTGTGAAGTTGAGTAAACACTCAAAACCCGACCACGACAGAAAATATAAAGAGAATGAAAAGTCATTCCCTATGCCTTAGTTGATAGAGGCGGGGTGTCCCGATCTTTCGATGAGATGATAACTATCGATTTGGTGGAGACGACTTTGACGATCCGACTACAAACGTGCACGACGTTGCGCCTTAGCAATCGCTAAACCAATCTCCTGAGGTTATTAACCACGCCGGAGCACGATCAACCTGACCACGAAGGTCTATTCCTGCAAACAATCGAAGAACGAGCAAGAATATGATAAAGGCAATCTGAATATTGCGAATATGTATGAAGTATTGATAAAGGTGGGGATCCGGAAGCGGTCTTGGTCTGGTCGTTGGACACAAACGAAGTACACGAAGTTGCAATGGCTAACTTTTAACTAAACAAATCCCAAGGAAAAGCTACTAGATGGATCTACTTATATAGGAGCAAGGGGTGGCGGCCAAGGAGGTGGGAGGACGTCCCAAGGCAGCCTAAAACTAAATCTAGGTCGTACAAGGCCAATGGGCCCAAGTGGAGGTGATGTAACACCTTTGGACTTGTAGTTTGACTCGGATTCTGCTGCAGCATCAGATTGTTTCGTCCACAACTCAATGCTCCGGACGAATTTAAGGTGATTCCAATTGGGTTGGAAAGTGCACGAAATCTAGTTTCCAACAAGAAAAGAATCACCCAATTCGGAGTCTGTATGAAAAACTTGTGTGCGTTTTGAGTCAGGTATGTCTGTGCAGTCCGAATCTGAATCCAGAACGTGAGAGACTTGGACTCTATCTTCTCTTGGGCCAAAAGTGACGTGAGAGAACTTTTTGGACAGCAAATAAACATATCTTTCTTCCTTATCTTCATATGTGGATTGTACAAATGTGCCATACACCTGCAATTAGACAAAACACAAAAGTGTGTGAAGTATTTTTGTTCTGGATAACATAAATAGATTATTGAATAGTTTGCACTAGAAATCACCTGACAAATATGCATATATGCAATATTTTTGGTCATATCCAAGGTAGTCATGTCCTCATCATCCTCCCCTTCTTGAAAATAAAGCCGTCCTCGGCGTTGCTTAATCTGAAATGTGGCTAACAAAAGAGACAAGGTGTACATGTTGTATATGTATATGTCATCCATTTTTACTTCCCTTGATTTTTGCATATATGACACTTGAATAGATGAGTAACTTGCATAGTTCATAAAATCTAAAGCCAAAAAATTAGCACAAGAAGTAGAAGGCATGAAAATATTGCAACTCAGTTTGCACATATAAGTGAAGCTCTTATTCATTTCAAAAGATTGACAATGTTCATCATTAAACCATCCCAACATTGGTGAATAAACCTTACTTGCATCAAATTTACATGCTACAACATGCTTAAATAAGCAAACATGCAATAAGTCATTCAACACAGAATCATCACCAAGATTAGAGGTCATATCAAAATGATTAAACATTGGTTCTTTTGCATCAATAGTTAATTCAATGGGTGCACTCAAAATTGTTGGTATTTCAGTTGTTCGATCACATGGCAAAGTCAAATTATCAACTTAGTCCTCTAAAATAGGTGGTGTGATCAAAGTAGTGGGTAGCTCATCAGATGGTGCATTCAAATTGACAAGGCATTCATCATTCTCATGTAGAGATGGAAGATCAGTACCTTTGCCATTACCTCTTATGATCAACTCAGATGATGTAGCCACTCTCGGGGGCGATGTGTCACATGGTGGAGGTGATGTAGTCCTGACAACAACGGATGTGGTTGTCATAGTATGCCTAGTAGTTGAAGGAACAATCATATCAACTCTTGGAATGTGCACCGTGCGCTTCCGCTGCAAAGCTTTGACACCGATCTGGATGACTCTAAATCTCGATCTAGATACATATTGAAAGTGGGAGCAATTAGCTAGAGTAGCTCCATACAAAGCATTGTAGACATAGAAAATTTGCAAAATGCACACGGCTCTGAATGTGGCAGACCCGTTGACTAAATTTCTCTCACAAGCAAAACATGATCACTCTTTGGTTGTTAATCACATAGCGATGTGAACTAGATTATTGACTCAAGTAAACCCTTTGGGTGTTAGTCACATGGAGATGTGAACTATTGGTGTTAAATCACATGATGATGTGAATTAGATTATTGACTCAAGTGCAAGTGGGAGACTCAAGGAAATATGCCCTAGAGGCAATAATAAAGTTGTTATTTATATTTCCTTATATCATGATAAATGTTTATTATTCATGCTAGAATTGTATTAACCGGAAACTCAGTACATGTGTGAATACATAGACAAAAAGAGTGTCCCTAGTATACCTCTACTTGACTAGCTCATTAATCAAAGATGGTTAAGTTTCCTAGCCATGGACATGTGTTGTCATTTGATGAACGGGATCACATCATTAGAGAATGATGTGATGGACAAGAACCATCCGTTAGCTTAGCATAATGGTCATTCGGTTTTATTGCTATTGCTTTCTTCATGACTTATACATGTTCCTCTGACTATGAGATTATGCAACTCCCGAATACCGGAGGAACACCTTGTGTGCTATCAAACGTCACAACATAACTGGATGATTACAAAGATGATCTACAAGCGTCTCCAATGGTGTTTGTTGATTTGGCATAGATCGAGACTAGGATTTGTCACTCTGTCTATCAAAGAGGTATCTCTGGGCCCTCTCGGCAATGCACATCACTATAAGCCTTGCAAGCAATGTGACTAATGAGTTAGTTGCGGGATGATGCATTACAGAACGAGTAAAGAGACTTGCCAGTAACGAGATTGAACTAGGTATTGAGATACCGACAATCGAATCTCGGGCAAGTAACATACCGATGACAAAGGGAACAACGTATATATGCGGTTTGACCGATAAAGATCTTCGTAGAATATGTAGGAACCAATATGAGCATCCAGGTTCCGCTATTGGTTATTGATTGGAGATGAGTCTCAGTCATGTCTACATAGTTCTCGAACCCGTAGGGTCCGCACGCTTAACATTCTGTGACGATTTGTATTATGAGTTATGTGATTTGATGACCGAAGTTTGTTCAGAGTCCCGGATGAGATCGGGGACATGACGAGCAGTCTCAAAATGGTCGAGATGTAAAGATCGATATATTGGAAGGCTATATTCGGACATCAGAAAGGTTCCGAGTGATTCGGGTATTTTTTGGAGTATCGGAGAGTTACGGGAATTCGTATTGGGCATTAATGGGCCATACAGGAAATGAGAGAAAGGCGTCAAGGGTGGCCGCGCCCCTTCCCCATGGACTGGTCCGAATTGGACTAGGGAAAGGGGGCGTCCCCTTCCTTCCTTCTCCTTTTCCCTTCCCTTTTTCCTATTCCATGTGAGAGGTGGAATCCTACTAGGACTAGGGAGTCCTAGTTGGCCTCCACACTTTGGGCGCACCCTACGAGGGCCGGCCTCCTCCTCCCTCCATCCTTTATATACGTGGCCAGGGGGCACCCCATAGACACACAAGTTGATCATTGATCCCTTAGCCGTGTGCGGTGCCCCCCTCCACCGTAATCCACCTTGGTCATATCGTAGCGGTGCTTAGGCGAAGAGCCCTGTTCCGGTAGCATCATCATCACCGTCATCACGCCGTCATGCTGATGAAGCTCTCCCTCAACACTCAGCTAGATCAAGAGTTCGTTGGACGTCACCGAGCTGAATGTGTGCAGATCGCGGAGGTGCCGTACTTTCGGTACTAGGATCGATCGAATCATGAAGACGTACGACTACATCAACCGCATTGTCATAACGCTTTCGCTTACGGTCTACGAGGGTACGTGGACAACACTCTTCCCTTCTCATTTCTATGCATCACCATGATAGATCTTGTGTGTGCATATGAAAATTTTGAAATTACTGCGTTCCCCAACACTTCTTCAGAGTGGACTTATGCGGTGGTTCAAGAAGAGTCCAATCATCATAATTTTTGAACATGTTATTCAATAATTCCTCAGCTTGTTCAACACTTCGTTCCCTAAAAACACAACTAGCACAACTATATATGAAGTCCCTAGAAGCATCGGTTAGTCCATTATAGAAGATATCAAGTATTTCATTTTTCTTGAGAGGATGATCACGCAAAGCATTAAGCAATTGGAGAAGCCTCTCCAAGCTTGTGGGAGACTCTCTTCTTAAATTTGCACAAAGTTAAATATTTCCTGTAAGGCAACTTGTTTCTTATGAGCAGGAAAATATTTTTCAGAGAAGTAATAAATCATATCGTGGGGACTACGCACACGACCAGGAGCAAGAGTATTATACCAAGTCTTAGCATCACCCTTTAATGAGAATAGGAATAATTTGAGAATATAATAGTAGCGGATCTTCTCATCGTGAGCAAATATGGTAGCTATATAATTCAACTTAGTAAGGTGTGCCACAACAGTTTTAGTTTCATAACCATGAAAAGGATCAGATTCAACCAAAGTGATTAACTCTAGGTCGACAGAGAATTCGTAATCATTATCATCAACATAGATAGGTGAAGTAGCAAACTTAGGATCCCATTTCATTCTAGCATTCAAGGATTTTTCCTTCAGTTTTCATAATAATTCCTTAATATCATTCCTATCATTGCAAGCAAGAAAGTCTCTAGTTGTCTCCTCATCCATAGCATAACCTTCCCCTATCTTAGGCAATTCATATCTAGGAGGACTAGGTCTAATAGGTGTTTCAAGATTTTTAGTTTCAAGTACTTTATCAGTTTCAATAATTTCATCACTTTTAGCATTCTCAAAAACTTTAGCTCTAGCAAGTTGTTCATCAAGAAATCCACCTGGTGGCACATTATCATCAAGCAAGGTACTAGCATCATCATGAGTATCATTCATAGCAGAAGTAGCAACATCAATGATTTGCAACATATTAGGATTAATGACATGTGGTGGTGTTGCAAGTCTAATCAAAATAGAAGGTGAATCAAGTGCGGAGTGTGATGGCAATTCCTTACCTCCCCTCGTCCTAGAGGGAACGATCTTGGTTTTAGTATCCTTCAGATTCTTCAAAGTGATAAATTTATAATAGTCCCAAGTGACTCAACAAATATAGCTATGCTCCCCGGCAACGGCGCCAGAAAAAGGTCTTGATAACCCACAAGTATAGGGGATCGCAACAATTTTTGAGGGTAGAGTATTCAACCCAAATTTATTGATTAGACACAAGGGGAGCCAAAGAATATTTGCAAGTATTAGCAGCTGAGTGGTCAATTCAACCACACCTGGAGATTAATTATGTGCAGCAAAGTGATCAGTAGCAAAGTAGTATGATAGTTTAATAGTAGTAGCAATAGCAATAGTAACGGGTAACAGTGTTAGCAATGATTTTGTAGCAAGTGTAGCAATAACAGCAACAATAGTAACTTAGCAAGAACAATATAACAGAAATTCCTAGGCATTGGATCGGTGGATTTGTTGGATGATATTCATCATATACCAGTCATAACCTAGGGCGATACGGCACTAGCTCCAGTTCATCAATATAATGTAGGCATGTATTACGTAAATAGTCATACATGCATATGGAAGAACTTGCATGACATCTTTTGTCCTACCCTCCCGTGGTAGCGGGGTCCAATTGGAAACTAAGGGATATTAAGGCCTCCTTTTAATAGAGAACCGGAACAAAGCATTAACACATAGTGAATACATGAACTCCTCAAACTACGATCATCACCGGAAAGTATCCCGACTTCTGTCACTCCGGGGTTTACGGATCATAACACGTAATAGGTGACTATAACTTGCAAGATCGGATCTAGAACATAGATATGAAGGTGATAACATAAATGGTTCAGATCTGAAATCCTGGCACCCGGGCCCAAAGTGACAAGCATTAAGCATGGCAAAGTCATAGCAACATCAATCTCAGAACATAATGGATACTAGGGATCAAGCCCTAACAAAACTAACTCGATTACATGATGGATCTCATCCAACTCCTCACTGACCAGCGAGCCTATGAAGGAATTACTCACTCCCGGTGGGGAGCATCATGGAATTAGCAATGGAAAAGGGTTGGTGATGACGAAGATCAAAGATCCCCCTCTCTACAGAGCCCCAAACGGACTCCAGATCTAGCCTCCTAATGAAGAACACGAGGCAGCGGCGGCTCCGTCTCGTGAAGCACGATAATTCTTGCTTCCTGATTTTTTGTCTCCAAAAATAGGATTTTAAAGGGTTGGGATCACGGTCTACGGGGCCACCAGGTGGGCAAAACCCACCTGGGCGCGCTAGGAGGGGGCATGCCCTGGTGGGTTGTGCTCACCCAGGGGCCCCCCTCTGGTGGTTCTTGGCTCCAGTATTTTTCTTCTATTCCATAAAAATTCTCCAAAAAGTTTCGTGCCATTCAGAGAACTTTTATTTCTGCACAAAAATAATACCATGGTAGTTCTGCTGAAAACAGCGGAAGTCCGGGTTAGTTTCATTCAAATCATGCAAATTAGAGTCCAAAACAAGAGGAAAAGCGTTAGGAAAAGTAGATACGACGGAGACGTAGCAATCACCCTTTCCACTTCAAGGAAAAAAATCAACGCAAGCTCGAGAAGTAGCAGGAAGACTTTCTGGCGCCGTTGCCGGGGAGGTTCTACATCAAGCTTACCAAGTACCTATCATAAACTCTCATTTCTTGCACTTAGATTATTTTCCATTTGCCTCTCGTTTTCCCCTCCCCCACTTCTAAAACATTTTCAGAAAAACACAAAAATATTTGCCTTTTCGTTTGCCCTTATGTCTTACTTTGTTTGTTTGCTATTTTTCTTGCCATAATTCTGTATTTATTCCAAATCAGAATGCAAGAAGTTATGGATCCTCAGCCTGATAGAGGCAAAGGTGTCCCGTCTTTCGATGAGATGGTGGATTTCGCTTTGGTGGAAGTCGACTTTGACGATCCGACTACGAACGTGCGAGGACGTCGCGCCTTAGCAATCGCTAAACCAACTCCGAGAGGTTATTGACCACGCCGGAGCACGATCAACCTGACCACGAGGGTCTATTTCCTGCGAGCAAACGAAGAACAAGCAAGAAACTAAGATTGCAATCTGGATATTGCGAATATAAGATGAAAGCTTTATTGATCAAGGTGGGGTTCTGTGACGCCTTTTGTCTGGTCGTTGAACACAAACGAAGTACGCGAAGTTGCAGCTATGGCGAACTTTTAATCTAAACAAAACCCAAAGTCTAAACGATGCCCTAAGGGCTGTATATATGGAGGAAGAGGGGGGAATTTCGTGGCCCTTGGTGGAGGAGTCCGAAATCAACCCTATCTCTTGTTTCCCCACACATACGGACTCTAAAAATAGCCTATACTTATGTATTTCGAAATTACATGGGCCTGGCCCAATAATAAGGTGACGCAGCACCTAAAATAGCCTCGGGACGAAATTTATGAAGTGGCATCTTGTATATTTCGTCCAAGGCTTCATGCACCCATTATGGTGGCTTCAAAGTCCTGAAATCATCACTTGTAACTCCGTTCTTGTTCCCCTTGCGCATGCCATCATCTCCATGCTTGTTCTTGCTCCAATGTTCATCCTTCTCCAAGCTAGGCCCTTCATTTGTAAGCAAAACAAATGTATCCAATTTAGGCAGCATCATATTCTCATGAACATTAGAATCATTACCAAGAAACGAAAGTACCTGGTAATTTAGTTGGCGTGCACGAGCTCTAGTAATTGGTCCAGTATGTATAGCAGCAGGGGCTGTGGGTGTAACAGTTGTATTGATGTCCTCATCAGTGTTCCTATTGAGCCAGGACAAACTTCTGTTGCCGCTGCTACTGCTGTTGGTGCTTCTTTGGCTCCTGCTACTGCTCCTGCTGGTACCCAGGAGGATGATGAGTATGCGGGTGATTATGAGGATGAGGTTGATCAAAATCAGATCTACGAGCAGCCACCAGCACCACCACCAGCAGGTCGACCTCAGGTATATATTCGTCATGGTAGGCCAGCACCACCACCTCAGGTACGCGATGATGTCCATATTCCTAAACTGAAATTGAATATTCCACCATTTGAGGGTAGATATGTTCCTGATATATATCTTACTTGGGAGTTAGAAACTGAACAACGATTTACATGTTTACAATATCCTGAGGAGAGACGAGTTGCTGCTGCTGTTTGTGCTTTCACTAGTTTTGCATGTGTATGGTGGTCTGAACATTGTAGATTATATCCTATTCCAACTACTTGGGCTGCTTTGAAAACTGCTATGCGTACGCGTTGGGTTCCACCATATTATCAACGTGAATTGCTTCAAAAATTGCAGCGTTTAAGACAAGGGAAAACTTCTGTAGAAGAATATTATCAGGAATTACAAACTGGCATGATTAGATGTGGTATTGTTGAGGAGAATGAAGCTATGCTTGCACGTTTTCTGGGTGGATTAAATAGAGAGATTCAGACCATTCTAGACTATAAGGAGTATACTAATATCACTCGTTTATTCCATCTTGCTTGTAAAGCTGAACGTGAAGTGCAGGATCGACAAGCATTGGGGCGAACTAACTTTTCTGCAGGCCGACCTTCATCATGGACACCACGTGCATCTTCTACTTCAACTGCACCAGCACCTCCATCCGGTGCCACCTCCAGCCGTGATACAAGAAAACAGGCACAACCACCATTATCTGCCAAGAGCGCACCTGCGGGGCCTGCACAGCGTTCTTCTTCTTCCATGGCATCAACAGGGCACACAAGTGATATTATTTGTCGTCGTTGTAAGGGAGGAGGTCATTATGCGAGAGAATGCAAATCTCCGCGTGTGATGATTGCTACCGCGAATGGTGGATATGAGTCCGCTAGTGACTATGATGAGGAGACTTTGGCTCTTATTACACGTGAAGAACATGGTGGAGATGATTCTGATCATGAGACGCAATACATGGCTCCTGAAGACGCTGACAGGTATGAATGTTTAGTTGCTCAACGTGTTTTGAGTGTGCAGGTCACACCAGCTGAGCAAAATCAGAGGCACAATTTGTTCCATACCAAGGGAGTTGTGAAGGAACGTTCTGTGCGCGTCATAATAGACGGAGGGAGCTGCAACAACTTGGCTAGCATGGAGATGGTGGAGAAGCTTTCTCTCACCACAAGACCACATCCACATCCTTACTACATCCAATGGTTCAACAACAGCGGCAAGGTTAAGGTAACACGTACTGTTCGTGTGCATTTTAGTATCTCTACATATGCTGATTATGTTGATTGTGATGTGGTACCTATGCAAGCATGTTCCTTATTACTTGGTAGACCATGGCAATTTGATAAAAATTCTGTACACCATTGTAGAAACAATCACTATACTCTTGTTCATAAGGATAAAAATATTACTTTGCTTCCTATGACTCCTGATTGCATTTTGAAAGATGATATTAATAGAGCTAATAAAGCAAAACAGGAGACGAATAAGAGTGAAAATCAGATTGTGGCAAAAGAATTTGAGCAACAAATGAAGCCTAATAATAAACCATCTAGTGTTGCTTCTGAAATTAAATTGAAAAGTGCATGTTTATTTGCCACCAAATCTGATATTGATGAGCAAGATTTCAGCAAATCTGTTTGCTATGCTTTTGTGTGCAAAGAGGCATTATTTTCATTCGAGGACGTGCCTTCCTCTTTGCCTCCTGCTGTCACTAACATTTTGCAGGAGTTCGCTGACGTCTTTCCACAAGACGTGCCACCGGGATTACCGCCTATTCGAGGGATTGAGCATCAAATTGACTTAATTCCCGGTGCTTCACTGCCAAACCGTGCACCATACCGTACCAATCCAGAGGAGACGAAGGAGATTATGCGTCAAGTACAAGAGCTTCTCGACAAAGGTTATATACGTGAATCCCTTAGTCCTTGTGCTGTTCCTATTATTCTAGTGCCGAAAAAGGATGGTACATCACGTATGTGTGTTGATTGTAGAGGCATTAATAATATTACTATTCGTTATCATCATCCTATTCCTAGGCTAGATGATATGCTTGATGAATTGAGTGGCTCTACAATATTCTCCACAGTTGATTTGCGTAGTGGATACCATCAAATTCGTATGAAATTGGGAGATGAATGGAAAACAGCATTTAAAACTAAGTTTGGATTATATGAGTGGTTAGTCATGCCTTTTGGGTTAACTAATGCGCCTAGTACTTTCATGAGACTAATGAACGAAGTTTTACGTGCTTTCATTGGACGATTTGTGGTAGTCTATTTTGATGATATACTGATTTATAGCAGATCTTTGGAAGAACATTTGGAACATTTACGTGCTGTTTTTATTGCTCTACGTGATGCACGTTTGTTTGGTAACCTTGGGAAGTGCACCTTTTGCACCGACCGAGTATCTTTTCTTGGCTATGTTGTTACTCCACAGGGAATTGAAGTTGACAAAGCCAAGATTGAAGCTATTGAGAGTTGGCCGCAGCCCAAAACGGTCACACAAGTGAGGAGTTTTCTTGGCCTCGCTGGATTCTATAGGCGTTTTGTGAGAGAGTTCAGCACCATTGCTGCACCTCTCAACGAGCTTACAAAGAAGGATGTGCCTTTTGTTTGGGGTACCGCACAGGAAGAAGCCTTCACGGTATTGAAAGATAAGTTGACACATGCTCCTTTACTCCAACTTCCTGATTTTAATAAGACTTTTGAGCTTGAATGTGATGCTAGTGGAATTGGATTAGGAGGTGTGTTATTACAAGATGGCAAACCTGTTGCATACTTTTCTGAAAAATTGAGTGGGCCTAGTCTGAATTATTCTACTTATGATAAAGAATTATATGCTCTTGTTCTGACTTTAGAAACATGGCAACATTATTTATGGCCCAAAGAATTTGTTATACATTCTGATCATGAATCTTTGAAACATATTAAAAGTCAAGCTAAACTGAATCGTAGACATGCTAAATGGGTTGAATTCATTGAGACTTTCCCTTATGTCATTAAACACAAGAAGGGAAAAGAAAATGTTATTGCTGATGCATTGTCTCGTCGCTATACTATGCTTTCACAACTTGACTTCAAAATATTTGGTTTGGAGACCATCAAAGATCAATATGTGCATGATGCTGATTTTAAAGATGTAATGCAGAATTGTAAAGAAGGAAGAATGTGGAACAAGTTTGTCGTTAACGATGGATTTGTGTTTCGTGCTAACAAGCTATGCATTCCAGCTAGCTCCGTTCGTCTTTTGTTGTTGCAGGAGGCGCATTGATAGAGGCAAAGGTGTCCCGTCTTTCGATGAGATGGTGGATTTCGCTTTGGTGGCAGTCGACTTTGACGATCCGACTACGAACGTGCGAGGACGTCGCGCCTTAGCAATCGCTAAACCAACTCCGAGAGGTTATTGACCATGCCGGAGCACGATCAACCTGACCACGAGGGTCTGTTTCCTGCGAGCAAACGAAGAACAAGCAAGAAACTGAGATTGTAATCTGGATATTGCGAATATAAGATGAAAGCTTTATTGATCAAGGTGGGGTTCTGTGACGCCTTTGTCTGGTCGTTGAACACAAAAGAAGTACGCGAAGTTGCAGCTATGGCGAACTTTTAATCTAAACAAAACCCAAAGTCTAAACGATGCCCTAAGGGCTGTATATATGGAGGAAGAGGGGGGAATTTCGTGGCCCTTGGTGGAGGGGTCCGAAATCAACCCTATCTCTTGTTTCCCCACACATACGGACTCTAAAAATAGCCTATACTGATGTATTTCGAAATTACATGGGCCTGGCCCAATAATAAGGTGACGCAGCACCTAAAATAGCCTCGGGACGAAATTTATGAAGTGGCATCTTGTATATTTCGTCCAAGGCTTCATGCACCCATTATGGTGGCTTCAAAGTCCTGAAATCATCACTTGTAACTCCGTTCTTGTTCCCCTTGCGCATGCCATCATCTCCATGCTTGTTCTTGCTCCAATGTTCATCCTTCTCCAAGCTAGGCCCTTCATTTGTAAGCAAAACAAATGTATCCAATTTAGGCAGCATCATATTCTCATGAACATTAGAATCATTACCAAGAAACGAAAGTACCTGGTAATTTAGTTGGCGTGCACGAGCTCTAGTAATTGGTCCAGTATGTATAGCAGCAGGGGCTGTGGGTGTAACAATTGTATTGATGTCCTCATCACAAATGTTCTTCCAAAGATCTGCTATAAATCAGTATATCATCAAAATAGACTACCACAAATCGTCCAATGAAAGCACGTAAAACTTCGTTCATTAGTCTCATGAAAGTACTAGGCGCATTAGTTAACCCAAAAGGCATGACTAACCACTCATATAATCCAAACTTAGTTTTAAATGCTGTTTTCCATTCATCTCCCAATTTCATACGAATTTGATGGTATCCACTACGCAAATCAACTTTGGAGAATATTGTAGAGCCACTCAATTCATCAAGCATATCATCTAGCCTAGGAATAGGATGACGATAACGAATAGTAATATTATTAATGCCTCTACAATCAACACACATACGTGATGTACCATCCTTTTTCGGCACTAGAATAATAGGAACAGCACAAGGACTAAGGGATTCGCGTATATAACATTTGTCGAGAAGCTCTTGTACTTGACGCATAATCTCCTTCGTCTCCTCTGGATTGGTACGGTATGGTGCACGGTTTGGCAGTGAAGCACCGGGAATTAAGTCAATTTGATGCTCAATCCCTCGAATAGGCGGTAATCCCGGTGGCACGTCTTGTGGAAAGACGTCAGCGAACTCCTGCAAAATGTTAGTGACAGCAGGAGGCAAAGAGGAAGGCACGTCCTCGAATGAAAATAATGCCTCTTTGCACACAAAAGCATAGCAAACAGATTTGCTGAAATCTTGCTCATCAATATCAGATTTGGTGGCAAATAAACATGCACTTTTCAATTTAATTTCAGAAGCAACACTAGATGGTTTATTATTAGGCTTCATTTGTTGCTCAAATTCTTTTGCCACAATCTGATTTTCACTCTTATTCGTCTCCTGTTTTGCTTTATTAGCTCTATTAATATCATCTTTCAAAATGCAATCAGGAGTCATAGGAAGCAAAGTAATATTTTTATCCTTATGAACAAGAGTATAGTGATTGTTTCTACAATGGTGTACAGAATTTTTATCAAATTGCCATGGTCTACCAAGTAATAAGGAACATGCTTGCATAGGTACCACATCACAATCAACATAATCAGCATATGTAGAGATACTAAAATGCACACGAACAGTACGTGTTACCTTAACCTTGCCGCTGTTGTTGAACCATTGGATGTAGTAAGGATGTGGATGTGGTCTTGTGGTGAGAGAAAGCTTCTCCACCATCTCCATGCTAGCCAAGTTGTTGCAGCTCCCTCCGTCTATTATGACGCGCACAGAACGTTCCTTCACAACTCCCTTGGTATGGAACAAATTGTGCCTCTGATTTTGCTCAGCTGGTGTGACCTGCACACTCAAAACACGTTGAGCAACTAAACATTCATACCTGTCAGCGTCTTCAGGAGCCATGTATTGCGTCTCATGATCAGAATCATCTCCACCATGTTCTTCACGTGTAATAAGAGCCAAAGTCTCCTCATCATAGTCACTAGCGGACTCATATCCACCATTCGCGGTAGCAATCATCACACGCGGAGATTTGCATTCTCTCGCATAATGACCTCCTCCCTTACAACGACGACAAATAATATCACTTGTGTGCCCTGTTGATGCCATGGAAGAAGAAGAACGCTGTGCAGGCCCCGCAGGTGCGCTCTTGGCAGATAATGGTGGTTGTGCCTGTTTTCTTGTATCACGGCTGGAGGTGGCACCGGATGGAGGTGCTGGTGCAGTTGAAGTAGAAGATGCACGTGGTGTCCATGATGAAGGTCGGCCTGCAGAAAAGTTAGTTCGCCCCAATGCTTGTCGATCCTGCACTTCACGTTCAGCTTTACAAGCAAGATGGAATAAACGAGTGATATTAGTATACTCCTTATAGTCTAGAATGGTCTGAATCTCTCTATTTAATCCACCTAGAAAACATGCAAGCATAGCTTCATTCTCCTCAACAATACCACATCTAATCATGCCAGTTTGTAATTCCTGATAATATTCTTCTACAGAATTTTTCCCTTGTCTTAAACGCTGCAATTTTTGAAGCAATTCACGTTGATAATATGGTGGAACCCAACGCGTACGCATAGCAGTTTTCAAAGCAGCCCAAGTAGTTGGAATAGGATATAATCTACAATGTTCAGACCACCATACACATGCAAAACTAGTGAAAGCACAAACGGCAGCAGCAACTCGTCTCTCCTCAGGATATTGTAAACATGTAAATCGTTGTTCAGTTTCTAACTCCCAAGTAAGATATATATCAGGAACATATCTACCCTCAAATGGTGGAATATTCAATTTCAGTTTAGGAATATGGATATATACCTAAGGTCGACCTGCTGGTGGTGGTACAGGTGGCTGCACGTATTGTTGATTTTGATCAACCTCATCCTCATAATCTCGCACATAATCATCCTCCTCCGCATCAGCAGCAGGAGCCACAGAAGTATCAACAGCAGCACCAACAGTTTGGCCAAACGCAAGAGGAACACGGCTTGCTCGGCGGAGGTCTGCTTCGCGACGTGGAGGTAGTCGTTGTTGTTGTTGTTGGAGAGGTGCGTTAGGTGCAGCGGGTGGTGGTGGTGGAAGACGCGCGAGCAATTCATTAAACTTGTTATCGAGCTTTGTTTCGAACGTCTTCTCAAGGCCAGTGATCTTCTCCATGGCCTCTTCAAAATTGTTCAGCACATCTTGCACCTGTTCAGTCATCATTTGCTGAAACTTATCATGAAGCTCCTTGTTCGATAAATTCTCCCAGTCAATCTCGTCGGCTTGTGATCCTGGCATGGTTAGCAGCAATAGAAACACACAAGAATATGGTCCTACAGACTATGAACAAGTGGTGGTGGTGGGTGTCACAAATCCGTCAAGCAAATCTCAAATTCTTACCAGTTCTTACCCAGCAGCAGGCGGTGATCGGCAACCGTTGTAGTCAAAAACTCTCAAAGCTTGGATAGAGCGATTACCAGGGAGAGTCAAACGCATGACGTAGATGTATGTGGAGCTGGGAAGGCTTATAATATGGTAGCAAAAAGGGTCAGCAATAATCAATTCAGAGATGCAAAGTTGAATAAACGCTCAACGACGGTACCGTGCTGGTCCTAGGCTAGACTGTGCTAGAGACGCGAGCCTAGAACACTAACAAAATCACGGCGCGGCACGTAAACAAGGGAAAAGCACACTCTGAAAATTTTTTTCGCTCTTTTTTTTCTTGCGCTCTTTTTTTTGCGCTGCTTTTTTTTTTGGCGAAAAATCACTATAATGGCGAGTGTCACAAAACTCTTCCTAGCTCAAACTGACAGGATGGGCACGAAATTTTTTTGACCAAATTTTTTTTTTGTTTCGGCTGCCCGGACCCAAAAACTGGAAACGGGTCAAAAAAAACTTCCTATAATGGCACCTGTCTCAAAACACTCAGAAACACCTAAAAATAGGATAGCCAGAATTTTTTTCGAAAAATGCGTTTTCGAAAAATTTTGGGCCTAAACGGAGCGTGGCTACCCGACTCTTTTTTTTTCTTTTTTTTTTTCCGAAACCTACTCCGGCAAGGAAACACGAATCGGAATCTAGATGGATCCCGAAAACAAACCTAATAAGCAAAGAACTCGGATTGGTGGTGGATATATGGTGGTGGTATATGGCAGCGGTGGTGGTAGCGGTGGTAGTATATGGATATGGATCGGTGGTGGTATATGGACACGGATTGGTGGTGGTATATGGATACGGATTCGGTGCGGTGGTGGTAGATGGCAGGGGCGATGATGATGGTGCGGCGGCGGCGTGACAACTGATGACCAGAACTCGAAACTCTACAAGACTAGACTCTAAGACCAGCAACTAGACACGACGATGCAACCGCAAATTCAACAAAGCAAAACCCTAAAAAGATTATGCAAGGCTCAGATTGGTTCGGATATGATGAACTAACCCTAAATTTTTTTTTGTGGCTTTTTCATGGACTATAGGTATGAAGAACAGACTCGATCTAAACTACGAAAAACTGTAAAATCTCACCGAGCAACCTGGAAATCTGATACCACTTGATAGAGGCAAAGGTGTCCCGTCTTTCGATGAGATGGTGGATTTCGCTTTGGTGGAAGTCGACTTTGACGATCCGACTACGAACGTGCGAGGACGTCGCGCCTTAGCAATCGCTAAACCAACTCCGAGAGGTTATTGACCACGCCGGAGCACGATCAACCTGACCACGAGGGTCTGTTTCCTGCGAGCAAACGAAGAACAAGCAAGAAACTAAGATTGCAATCTGGATATTGCGAATATAAGATGAAAGCTTTATTGATCAAGGTGGGGTTCTGTGACGCCTTTGTCTGGTCGTTGAACACAAACGAAGTACGCGAAGTTGCAGCTATGGCGAACTTTTAATCTAAACAAAACCCAAAGTCTAAAGATGCCCTAAGGGCTGTATATATGGAGGAAGAGGGGGGGAATTTCGTGGCCCTTGGTGGAGGAGTCCGAAATCAACCCTATCTCTTGTTTTCCCACACATACGGACTCTAAAAATAGCCTATACTTATGTATTTCGAAATTACATGGGCCTGGCCCAATAATAAGGTGACGCAGCACCTAAAATAGCCTCGGGACGAAATTTATGAAGTGGCATCTTGTATATTTCGTCCAAGGCTTCATGCACCCATTATGGTGGCTTCAAAGTCCTGAAATCATCACTTGTAACTCCGTTCTTGTTCCCCTTGCGCATGCCATCATCTCCATGCTTGTTCTTGCTCCAATGTTCATCCTTCTCCAAGCTAGGCCCTTCATTTGTAAGCAAAACAAATGTATCCAATTTAGGCAGCATCATATTCTCATGAACATTAGAATCATTACCAAGAAACGAAAGTACCTGGTAATTTAGTTGGCGTGCACGAGCTCTAGTAATTGGTCCAGTATGTATAGCAGCAGGGGCTGTGGGTGTAACAATTGTATTGATGTCCTCATCATCCTCCGCTTCTTGAAATGAAGTCGTCCTCGACGGAAGTTCATCTTCCTCACCCAAATAAGGCTTCAAATCTGCAATGTTAAAAGTGGGACTAACCCCAAAATCTGCAGGCAGCTCAAGTTTATATGCATTATCATTTATTTTCTCTAACACCTTAAAGGGACCATCAGCACGTGGCAGTAGCTTTGATTTGCGCAAATCAGGAAATATATCCTTACGCAAATGTAACCAAACAAGATCTCCAGGTGCAAACACAACATGTTTTCTACCCTTATCTCCAGCAAGTTTATATTTAGCATTCATACGCTCAATGTTTTCCTTAGTTAACTCATGCATTTTTAAAATCAATTCAGCACGTTGTTTAGCATCAAAATTAACCTTCTCCGAAGATGGAAGAGGCAACAAATCAATAGGTGCACGAGGTAGGAAACCATACACAACTTCAAAAGGGCACATCTTAGTAGTAGAATGCAATGAACGATTATAAGCAAATTCAATATGAGGCAAGCATTCCTCCCACATTTTCTTATTATTCTTCAAAACAGCCCTAAGCATAGTAGACAACGTTCTATTGACTACTTCAGTTTGTCCATCAGTTTGGGGGTGACAAGTAGTACTAAAAAGCAGTTTAGTCCCCAACTTAGCCCATAAACATCTCCCAAAGTGGCTAAGAAATTTAGTATCACGATCTGAAACAATAGTATTTGGCACACCATGCAAGCGAATAATTTCACGAAAGAACAAATCAGCAACATTAACAGCATCATCGCTTTTATGACATGGTATAAAGTGTGCCATTTTCGAGAATCTATCCACGACAACAAATATGCTATCCCTCCCCTTCTTTGTTCGAGGTAAACCTAATAAGCAAGGAACTCGGATTGGTGGTGGATATATGGTGGTGGTATATGGCAGCGGTGGTGGTAGCGGTGGTAGTATATGGATATGGATCGGTGGTGGTATATGGACACGGATTGGTGGTGGTATATGGATACGGATTCGGTGCGGTGGTGGTAGATGGCAGGGGCGATGATGATGGTGCGGCGGCGGCGTGACAACTTATGACCAGAACTCGAAACTCTAAAAGACTAGACTCTAAGACCAGCAACTAGACACGACGATGCAACCGCAAATTCAACAAAGCAAAACCCTAAAAAGATTATGCAAGGCTCAGATTGGTTCGGATATGATGAACTAACCCTAATTTTTTTTTTGTGGCTTTTTCGTGGACTATAGGTATGAAGAACAGACTCGATCTAAACTACTAAAAAACTGTAAAATCTCACCGAGCAACCTGGAAATCTGATACCACTTGATAGAGGCAAAGGTGTCCCGTCTTTCGATGAGATGGTGGATTTCGCTTTGGTGGAAGTCGACTTTGACGATCCGACTACGAACGTGCGAGGACGTCGCGCCTTAGCAATCGCTAAACCAACTCCGAGAGGTTATTGACCACGCCGGAGCACGATCAACCTGACCACGAGGGTCTGTTTCCTGCGAGCAAACGAAGAACAAGCAAGAAACTAAGATTGCAATCTGGATATTGCGAATATAAGATGAAAGCTTTATTGATCAAGGTGGGGTTCTGTGACGCCTTTTGTCTGGTCGTTGAACACAAACGAAGTACGCGAAGTTGCAGCTATGGCGAACTTTTAATCTAAACAAAACCCAAAGTCTAAACGATGCCCTAAGGGCTGTATATATGGAGGAAGAGAGGGGAATTTCGTGGCCCTTGGTGGAGGAGTCCGAAATCAACCCTATCTCTTGTTTCCCCACACATACGGACTCTAAAAATAGCCTATACTTATGTATTTCGAAATTACATGGGCCTGGCCCAATAATAAGGTGACGCAGCACCTAAAATAGCCTCGGGACGAAATTTATGAAGTGGCATCTTGTATATTTCGTCCAAGGCTTCATGCACCCATTATGGTGGTTTCAAAGTCCTGAAATCATCACTTGTAACTCCGTTCTTGTTCCCCTTGCGCATGCCATCATCTCCATGCTTGTTCTTGCTCCAATGTTCATCCTTCTCCAAGCTAGGCCCTTCATTTGTAAGCAAAACAAATGTATCCCATTTAGGCAGCATCATATTCTCATGAACATTAGAATCATTACCAAGAAACGAAAGTACCTGGTAATTTAGTTGGCGTGCACGAGCTCTAGTAATTGGTCCAGTATGTATAGCAGCAGGGGCTGTGGGTGTAACAATTGTATTGATGTCCTCATCACAGCCACTTGCTAATCTTTTTAAAATATACAGTTATGATGAACCAATTGCTAGTGAGGTGTATGCACTAGATTATCTTTTTGAAGTTTTGCTTGAAATTCATGAATCTGAAAATTGTGATGAAGTGTAAATGAAGAAATTTATGAAGTGATTCACAATAGCTCCTTGAATGAAAAGCACGATTGCAATGGTGTTATTATAAATTCTATTAATGTCAATTGTGCTAATAATATGCAAAACCCCAAGCTTGGGGATGCCAAGTTTGATATGTCCACTACTTATTGCAATGATCATGATTGGGGTGATTCTTCTTATGATCTTAAAATTTTATTTAAGCCTCATGATGAATATGTTTGCAATAATATTGAAAGTGGGTTTGGAAGAGTGTGAACTTTAGGTAAAAGTAATCCCACATATTTGGAGAGTGTTCAATCTCGTGAATTTTTTGATAAAAGTGGGTTCGGAGAGGTCATGAATTTATTTGATGATAATCTCACTATTTTGGAAGAGTGTCAACTTTGCATGCATGTGGATCATGTAGAGAATATGTTATGTGATAGCTATATTGTTGAATTTGATTATGATCCCACATGTAATTATTATGAGAGAGGGAAATATGGTTGTAGAAATTTTCATGCTACTAAATTACCTCTTGTTATGTTGAGATTGCTATTATTTCTTTCTTCTTCCTTGCATATGCTAGTTTTTGGTTGTCTTGATAATTTGTTTGCTTATAAAATGCCTATGCATAGGAAGTATGTTAGACTTAAACTTGTTTTTCACATGCTGCATGATGCTCTCTTCGTGTTTCAATTGTTATCTTTCATGTGGGTATTACTAAAATTATCAATGCCTAGCTAAAAGGCTTTAAAGAAAAGCGCTTGTTGGGAGACAACCCAATTTTTTTTTCTGTTTTTATGTAAATACACATTATTACTTCTATAGTAGTTTTGTTCTAGTGTTTTTAATTAGTGTTTGTTCCAAGTCAGACCTTTGGGATTGTCCATGGTGATAGTTGATTTGATTTTGCTGAAAAACAGAAACTTTTGCGCCTAGTAACAAAATTGATTTGAATTGCTGGAACATGATAAAATCTTGAATTTTTTACACAAGATTGATATACAAATTTCCTAGATTTTCCTAAGGAATTTTTGGAGTTACATAAGTATACGAAGTTTCTAGATTACTACAGACTGTTTTGTTTTGACAGATTCTGTTCTCTGTGTATTGTTTGCTTATTGTGATGAATCTATGGGTAGCATCGGGGGGTATGAACCATGGAGAAGTTGGAATATGGTAGATATTACACCAATATAAATTTAGAATGAGTTCACAATAGTACCTAAAGTGGTGATTTATTTTACTATACTAATGGATCTTACGAGTTTTGTGTTGTGAAGTTTTCAAGTCTTAGATAAAGATTTTATGGACTATGGAATAAGGAGTCACAAGATCCTAAGCTTGGGGATGCCCAAGGCACCCCAAGGTAATACTCAATGATAGAGGCAAAGGTGTCCCGATGTTTCGATGAGATGGTGGCTATCGTTTCTATGGGAGTCGACCTTGACGATCCGACTACGAACGTGCAAGACGTCGCGCCTTAGCAATCGCTAAACCAACTTCCGAGGGGTTATTGACCACGCCGGAGCACGATCAACCTGACCACGAGGGTCTGTTTCCTGCAAGCAAACGAAGAACAAGCAAGAAACTGAGATTGCAATATGGATATTGCGAATATAAGATGAAAGATTTATTGATCAAGGTGGGGTTCTGTGACATCTTGGTCTGGTCGTTGGACACAAACGAAGTACGCAAAGTTGCAGCTATGGCGAACTTTTAATCTAAACAAAAACCCCAAAGTCTAAATGATGCCCTAAGGGCTGTATATATGGAGGAGAGAGGGGGAATTTCGTGGCCCTTGGTGGAGGGGTCCGAAACCAACCCTAACTCTTGTTTCCCCACACATACGGACTCTAAAAACAGCCTATACTTAAGTACTTCGAAAATACATGGGCCTGGCCCAATAATAAGGTGACGCAGCACCTAGAATAGCCTCTGGAAGAAATTTATGAAGTGGCATCTTGTATATTTTGTCCCATGCTTGATGCACTCATTATGGTGGCTTCAGAGTCCTGGAATCATCACTTGTAAATCCGTTCTTGTTCCCCTTGCGCATGCCATCATCTCCACGCTTGAACTTGCTCCAAGGTTTATCTTTCTTGTCCAAGCTTGGCCCTTCATTTGTAAGCAAAACAAATGTATCCAATTTAGGCAGCATCATATTCTCATGAACATTAGAATCGTTACCAAGAAACGAAAGTACCTGATAATTCAATTGGCGTGCGCGAGCTCTAGTAATTGGTCTAGTATGTATAGCAGCAGGGGCTGTGGGTGTAACAATGGTATTGATGTCCTCATCATCCTCCCCTTCTTGAAATGAAGTCGTCCTCGACGAAAGCTCATCGTCCTCACCCAAATAAGGCTTCAAATCTGCAATGTTAAAAGTGGGACTAACCCCAAAATCTGAAGGCAGCTCAAGTTTATATGCATTATCATTTATTTTCTCTAACACCTTAAAAGGACCATCATCACATGGCATTAGCAAATTAGGAAATCTATCCTTACGCAAATGTAACCAAACAAGATCTCCAGGTGCAAACGCAACATGTTTTCTACCCTTATCTCCAGCAATTTTATATTTAGCATTCATACGCTCAATGTTTTCCTTAGTTAACTCATGCATTTTTTAAATCAATTCAGCACATTCTTTAGCATCAACATTAACCTTCTCCGAAGATGGAAGAGGCAACAAATCAATAGGTGCACGAGGTAGGAAACCATACACAATTTCAAAAGGGCACATCTTAGTAGTAGAATGCAATGAACGATTATAAGCAAATTCAATATGAGGCAAGCATTCTTCCCACATTTTCTTATTATTCTTCAAGACAACCTTAAGCATAGTAGACAATGTTCTATTGACTACTTCAGTTTTTCCATGAGTTTGGGGTGACAAGTAGTACTAAAAAGCAGTTTAGTCCCCAACTTAGCCCATAAACATCTCCAAAAGTGGCTAAGAAATTTAGTATCACGATCTAAAACAATAGTATTTGGCACACCATGCAAGCGAATAATTTCACGAAAGAACAAATGAGCAACATTAACAGCATCATCGCTTTTATGACTTGGTATAAAGTGTGCCATTTTCGAGAACACGACAACAAATATGCTATCCCTCCCCTTCTTTGTTCGAGGTAAACCTAAAACAAAGTCCATAGATATATCCTCCCAAGGAACACTAGGTACAGGCAAAGGCATATATAAACCATGAGGATTGAGTCGTGACTTAGCTTTTTGACATGTAGTGCAGCGAGCAACAAAACGCTCAACATCCCGTCTCATCTTTGGCCAAAAGAAAGGTGTAGCAACTATATCCTCCGTCTTCTTGATGCCAAAGTGTCCCATTAATCCTCCTCCATGCGCCTCCTGCAACAAAAAAAGACGAACGGAGCTAGCTGGAATGCATAGCTTGTTAGCACGAAACACAAATCCGTCGTTAAGAACGAACTTGTTCCAAGTTCTCCCTTCCTTACAATTCTGCAATACATCTTTAAATTCAGCATCATGAACATATTGATCTTTGATGGTCTCCAAACCAAATACTTTAAAGTCAAGTTGTGAAAGCATAGTATAACGACAAGACAATGCATCAGCAATTACATTTTCTTTACCCTTCTTGTGTTTGATGACATAAGGGAAAGTCTCAATGAATTCAACCCATTTAGCATGTGTACGGTTCAGTTTTGCTTGACTTTCAATGTGTCTCAAAGATTCATGATCAGAATGTATAACAAATTCCTTGGGCCATAAATAATGTTGCCATGTTTCTAAGGTCCGAACAAGAGCATATAATTCTTTATCATAAGTAGAATAGTTCAGACTAGGCCCACTCAATTTTTCAGAAAAGTATGCAACATGTTTGCCATCTTGTAATAACACACCTCCTAATCCAATTCCACTAGCATCACATTCAAGCTCAAAAGTCTTATTAAAATCAGGAAGTTGGAGTAAAGGAGCATGTGTCAACTTATCTTTCAATACCGTGAAGGCTTCTTCCTGTGTGGTACCCCAAACAAAAGGCACATCCTTCTTTGTAAGCTCATTGAGAGGTGCAGCAATGGTGCTGAAATCTCTCACAAAACGCCTATAGAAACCAGCGAGGCCAAGGAAACTCCTCACTTGTGTGACCGTTTTGGGCTGCGGCCAACTCTCAATAGCTTCAATCTTGGCTTTATCAACATCAATTCCCTGTGGAGTAACAACATAGCCAAGAAAAGATACTCGGTCGGTGCAAAAGGTGCACTTTCCAAGGTTACCAAACAAACGTGCGTCACATAGAGCAATAAAAACAACACGTAAATGTTCCAAATGTTCTTCCAAAGATTTGCTATAAATCAATATGTCATCAAAGTAAACTACCCCAAATCGTCCAATGAAAGCACGTAAAACTTTGTTCATTAATCTCATGAAAGTACTAGGTGCATTAGTTAACCCAAAAGGCATAACTAACCACTCATATAATCCAAACTTAGTTTTAAATGCTGTTTTCCATGCATCTCCCAATTTCATACGAATTTGATGGTATCCACTACGCAAATTAACTTTGGAGAATATTGTAGAGCCACTCAATTCATCAAGCATATCATCTAGCCTAGGAATAGGATGACGATAACGAATAGTAATATTATTAATGCCTCTACAATCAACGCACATACGTGACGTACCATCGTTTTTCGGCACTAAAATGATAGGAATAGCACAAGGACTAAGGCATTCGTGTATATAACCTTTGTCGAGCAGTTCTTGTACTTGACACATAATCTCCTTCATCTCCTCTGGATTGGTACGGTATGGTGCACGATTGGGTAATGATGCACCGGGAATTAAGTCAATTTGATGCTCAATCCCTCGAATAGGTGGTAATCCCGGTGGCACGTCTTCTGGAAAGATGTCAGCGAACTCCTGCAAAATGTTAGTGACAGCAGGAGGCAAAGAGGAAGGCACGTCCTCGAAAGAAAATAATGCCTCTTTGCACACAAAAGCATAGCAAACAGATTTTCTAAAATCTAGCTCAGCAATATCAGATTTTGTGGCAAGTAAACATGCACTTTTCAATTTAATTTCAGAAACAACACTAGATGGTTTATTATTAGGTTTCATTTGTTGCTCAAATTCTTTTGCCACAATCTGATTTTCACTCTTATTTTTCTCCGGTTTTGCTTTATTAGCTCTATTAATATCATCTTTCAAAATGGATTCAGGAGTCATAGGAAGCAAAGTAATATTTTTATCTTTATGAACAAGAGTATACTGATTGTTTCTACCATGGTGTACAGAATTTTTATCAAATTGCCATGGTCTACCAAGTAATAAGGAACATGCTTGCATAGGTACCACATCACAATCAACATAATCAGCATATGTAGAGATACTAAAATGCACACGAACAGTACGTGTGACCTTAACCTTGCCGCTGTTATTGAACCATTGGATGTAGTAAGGATGTGGATGTGGTCTTGTGGTGAGAGATAGCTTCTCCACCATCTCCATGCTAGCCAAGTTATTGCAGCTGCCTCCATCTATGATGACGCGAACAGAACGTTCCTTCACAACTCCCTTTGTATGGAACAAATTATGCCTCTGATTTTGCTCAGCTTGTGTAACTTGCACACTCAAAACACGTTGAGCAACTAAACATTCATACCTGTCAGCATCTTTAGCAGCCATGTATTACGTCTCATGATCAGAATCGTCTCCACCGTGTTCTTCATGTGTAATAAGAGCCAACTTCTCCTCATCATAGTCACTAGCGGACTCATACCCACCATTCTCTGTAGCAATCATCACGCGCTGAGATTGGCATTCTCTTGCAAAATGTCCTCTTCCCTTACAACGACGACAAATAATATCACTTGTGTGCCCTATTGATGCCATGGAAGAAGAAGAGCTCTGCGCAGGCCCGTCAGGTGTGCTATTGGCAGATAGTGGTGGTTGTGCGTGCTTTCTTGTAACACGGTTGGAGGTGGCACCTGATGGAGGTGCTGGTGGAGTGGAAGTAGAGGATGCACGTGGTGTCCATGATGAAGATAGACAAGCAAGATGGAATAAACGAGTGATATTAGTATACTCCTTATACTCTAGAATGGTCTGAGTCTCTCTATTTAATCCACCCATAAAACGTGCAAGCATAGCTTCATTCTCCTCAACAATACCACATCTAATCATGCCAGTTTGTAATTCCTGATAATATTCTTCTACATAATTTTTTCCCTATCTTAAGCGCTGCAATTTTTGAAGTAATTCACGTTGATAATATGGTGGAACCCAACGAGTACGCATAGGAGTTTTCAAAGCAGCCCAAGTAGCTGGAATAGGATATAATCTACAATGTTCAGACCAGCAAACACATGCAAAGCTAGTGAAAGCACAAATAGCAGCAGGAACACGTCTCTCCTCAGGATATTGTAAACATGTAAGTCGTTGTTCAGTTTCTAACTCCCAAGTAAGATATATATCAGGAACATATCTACCCTCAAATGGTGGAATATTCAATTTTAGTTTAGGAATATGGTCATGTACCTTAGGTGGTGGTGCAGCCCTACCGTTGCGATGATATGCATGAGGACGACCTGGTGGTGGTGGTGCTGGTGGTTGCACGTAGTTCTGATTTTGCTCAACCTCATCCCCGTAATGGTCCTCAACCTCTACAGTAGCAGCAGGAGCGACAGAAGCACCAACAGTAGGTACAGCAGCACCAGAAGTTTGACCAGGCTAAATGGGAACACGTTGTGCTCGTCCCACTTGATTTGGAAGACGATGTTGTTGTTGTTGTAGAGGTGCAACAGGTGCAGCAGGCGGTGGAGGACGCGCGAGCAATTCATTAAACTTGTTATCGAGCTTTGTTTCGAACGCCTTCTCAATGCCATCTATCTTCTCCATGGCCTCGTCAAATCTGTTTAGCACATCCTCCACCTGTCCACTCATCATTTGCTGAAACTTATCATGTAACTCTTTGTTCGTCATGTTCTCCCAGTCAATCGCGTCATGTTGTGATCCTGCCATGGTTAGCAGCAATAGAAACACACAAGAATATGATCCTACAGACTACTAGAAAATGGCGGTGGTGGAGTGTCACAAATCCGTCAAGCAAATCTCAAATTCTTACCAGTTCTTACCCAGCAGCAGGCGGTGATCAGCAACCGTCGTAGTCAAAACTCTCAAAGCTTGGATAGAGCGATTACCAGGGAGAGTCAAACGCACGACGTAGATGTATGTGGAGCTGGGAAGGCTTATAATATGATAACAAAAAGGGTCAGCAGTAATCAATTCAGAGATGCAATGTTGAATAAACGCTCAACGACGGTACTGTGCTGGTCCTAGGCTAGACCGTGCTAGAGACGCGAGCCTAGAAAACTAACAAAATCACGGCGCCGCACATAAACAAGGGAGGAGCACTCTCTGAATTATTTTTCTTTTTTTTTCACTTTTTCTTGCACTTTTTTCCTCTCTTTTTTTTTGCTCCGCAACAATTTTTTTTCGAAAAAGTCTACAAATGGTCTAAAAACTGCCTAGCCAGAATTTTCCAGACTTAGTTTTTTTTTGAGTTTGGAACTATTTTTCTTCTGGGGATGGCTCAAAAGTTGGGGAGTCCTACTCTGTCATGACTGGAGTATTGCGTGATCTGGAACTCGAAAACAAAGCAACAAATACTGGACTCGGACTATAGAACTGGTAGCGGAGATAAATCTGGTGGAACTCGGACTGTTGGCGGCGATGGTATATGTGGACTCGGATTGGTGTTTGTATATGGCAGCGGCGATGTATATGGTGGGGTGGTGGTATATGGCAATGATGATGACGAAGGTGCGGCGGCGGCGTGACAACCTGTGAACAGAACACGAAACTCTAAGGGACTAGACGCTAAGACCAGCAACTCGACACGACGATGCAATCGCAAATTCAACAAAGCAAAACTCTAAAAAGACTATGCAAAGGCTCAGATTGGTTCGGATATGCTTAACTAACCCTAATTTTTTTGGCTTTTTCATGGACTATAGGTACGAAGAACATACTCGATCTAAACTACGAAAAACTGTAAAATCTCACCGAGCAACCTAAAAATCTGATACCACTTGATAGAGGCAAAGGTGTCCTGATGTTTTGATGAGATGGTGGCTATTGTTTCTGTGGGAGTCGACCTTGACGATCCGACTACGAACGTGCGAGACGTCGCGCCTTAGCAATCGCTAAACCAACTTCCGAGGGGTTATTGACCACGCCGGAGCACGATCAACCTGACCACGAGGGTCTGTTTCCTGCAAGCAAACAAAGAACAAGCAAGAAACTGAGATTGCAATCTGGATATTGCGAATATTAGATGAAAGCTTTATTGATCAAGGTGGGGTTCTGTGACGTCTTGGTCTGGTCGTTGGACACAAACGAAGTACGCGAAGTTGCAGCTATGGCGAACTTTTAATCTAAACAAAAACCCCCAAAGTCTAAACGATGCCCTAAGGGATGTATATATGGAGGAGAGAGGGGGAATTTCGTGGCCCTTGGTGGAGGGGTCCGAAACCAACCCTGACTCTTGTTTGCCCACACATAGAGACTCTAAAAACAGCCTATACTTAAGTACTTCGAAAATACATGGGCCTGGCCCAATAATAAGGTGACGCAGCAACTAGAATAGCCTCTGGACGAAATTTATGAAGTGGCATCTTGTATATTTCGTCCCATGCTTCATGCACTCATTATGGTGGCTTCAGAGTCCTGGGATGATCACTTGTAACTCCGTTCTAGTTCCCCTTGCGCATGCCATCATCTCCATGCTTGAACTTGCTCCAAGGTTTATCTTTCTTGTCCAAGCTAGGCCCTTCATTTGTAAGAAAAACAAATGTATCCAATTTAGGCAGCATCATATTCTCATGAACATTAGAATCGTTACCAAGAAACGAAAGTACCTGATAATTCAATTGGCGTGCGCAAGCTCTAGTAATTGGTCCAGTATGTATGGCAGCAGGGGCTGTGGGTGTAACAATGGTATTGATGTCCTCATCACTCAAGGACAACCAAGCATCTAAGCTTGGGGATGCCCCGGATGGCATCCCCTCTTTCGTCTTCAATCCATCGGTAAATTTACTTGAGGCTACATTTTTATTCACCACATGATATGTGTTTTGCTTGGAGCGTCTCGTATGATATGAGTTTTTTCTTTTTAGTTTGCCAAAATCATCCTTGCTTTACACACCTTTTGAGAGGGACACACTTTAATCGTGAAACTATTAGAATACTCTATGTGCTTCACATATATCTTTTGAGCTAGGCAGTTTGCTCTAGTGCTTCACTTATATATTTTTAGAGCACGATGGTGGTTTTATTTTATAGAAATTGTTGAACTCTCATGCTTCACTTATATTATTTTGACAGTCTTAAACATGATGGTAATTTGCTTAAGTTATGAATTTAGTCCTAATATGATGGGCATCCAAGAGGGGTATAATAAAAACTTTCATATAAAGAGAATTGAATATATGATAAGTTTGATTCCTTGCATTTGTTTTGAGATATAAAGATGGTGATATTAGAGTCATGCTAGTGAGTAATTGTGGATTGGTAGAAATACTTGTGTTAAAGTTTGTGATTCCCATAGTGATGAGGATATCAATACCATTGTTACACCCCAACCCCTGCTGCTATACATACTGGACCAATTACTAGAGCTCGCGCACGCCGATTAAATTACCAGGTACTTTCATTTCTTGGTAATGATTCTAATGTTCATGAGAATATGATGCTGCCGAAATTGGATACATTTGTTTTCCTTACAAATGAAGGGCCTAGCATGGATAAGAGGGATGAACACTGGAGCAAGACCAAGCATGGAGATGATGGCATGCGCAAGTGGATCCAGAACGGAGTTACAAGTGATGGTTTCAGGACTTTGAAGCCACCATAAGGAGTGCATGAAGCCTTGGACGAAATATACAAGATGCCACTTCATAAATTTCGTCCAGAGGCTATTCTAGGTGCTGCGTCACCTTATTATTGGGCCAGGCTCATGTATTTTCGAAATACTTAAGTATAGGCTGTTTTTAGAGTCCGTATGTATGGGAAACAAGAGTTAGGGTTGGTTTCGGACCCCTCCTCAAAGGGCCACGAAATTCCCCCCTCTTCCTCCATATATACAGCCCTTAGGGTGTCGTTTAGACTTTGTGGGTTTTGTTTAGATTAAAAGTTCGCCATAGCTGCAACTTCGTGTACTTCGTTTGTGTCCAACGACTAGACCAAGACGACACAGAACCCCACCTTCATCAATAAAGCTTTCCTCTTATATTCACAATATCCAGATTGCAATTTCAATTTCTTGCTTGTTCTTCATTGCTTCTAGGAAATAGACCCTCGTGGTCAGGTTGATCATGCTCTGGCGTGGTCAATAACCTCTTGGAGTTGGTTTAGCGATTGCTAAGGCGCGACATCCTCGCACGTTCGTAGTTGAATCATCAAAGTCAACTTCCACCAAAACGATAGCCACCATCTCATCAAAAGATCGGGCCCCTCGTCTCTATCAAGTGGTATCAGATTTTCAGGTTGCTCGGTGAGATTTTACAGTTTTTCGTAGTTTAGATCGAGTCTGTTCTTCATACCTAGTGTCCACGAGAAAGCCACAAAAAATAAGGGTTAGTTCATCATATCTGAACCAATCTGAGCCGTTGCATAATCTTTTTAGGGTTTTGCATTGTTGAGTTTGCGGTTGCGTCGTCGTGTCTAGTTGATGGTCTTAGTGTCTAATCCTTTAGAGTTTCGAGTTCTGTTCACAAGTAGTCACGCCACCGCCGCATCATCATCATCACCGCTGCCATATACCACCATCATCGTCACCGCTGCCATATACCACCATCGTCATCATCGCTGCCATATACCACCATCGTCATCGCCGCTGCCATATACCACATATCCACCGCCATCACGCCAATCCGAGTCCACCTGCAACATATATCCGCCACCAGTCCGAGTTCCACCAGATTCATCGCCGCGACCAGTCCGAGTTCCACCAGATTCATCTCCGCCACCAGTCCTAGACCGAGTCCAGTATTTTGTTACTCTGTTTTGGATTTCCATATCACGGGATACTCTGAGTCGTGATAGAGTAGGACTCACGAACTTTCCTGCTACCCGTAGAAGAAAAATAGTTCCAAATTCTGGCTAGGCAGTTTTTGGACCATTTGTAGACTTTTTCGAAAAAAAATTGTTGCAGAGCAAAAAAAGAGGAAAAAGGTGAAAAAAAAGAAAACAAATCAGAGCGTGCTCCTCCCTTGTTTATGTGCAGCGTCGTGATTTTATTAGTGTTCTAGGCTCGCGTCTCTAGCATGGTCTAGCCTAGGACCAGCACAGTACCGTCGTTGAGCGTTTATTCAACTTTGCATCTCTGAATTGATTATTGCTGACCCTTTTTGCTACCATATTATAAGCCTTCCCAGCTCCACATACATCTACGTCGTGCGTTTGACTCTCCCTGGTAATCGCTCTATCCAAGCTTTGAGAGTTTTGACTACGACGGTTGCCGATCACCGCCTGCTGCTGGGTAAGAACTGGTAAGAATTTGAGATTTGCTTGATGGATTTGTGACACCCACCACCACCTCTTGTTAGTAGTCTGTAGGATCATATTCATGTGTGTTTCTATTGCTGCTAACCATTGCAGGATCACAAGCCGACGAGACTGACCAGGAGAACATGACGAATAAGGAGTTGCATGACAAATTTCAACAAATGATGAATGGACAGGTGCAAGATGTGCTAAACAGATTTGAAGAGGCCATGGAGAAGATAGATGGCATGGAGAAGATGTTCGAAACAAAGCTCGATAACAAGTTTAATGAATTGCTGGCACGTCTTCCACCACCACCACCGGCTGCACCTAACGCACCTCTACAACAACAACAACAACAACAACAACAACAACGACGACGACGACGACGATGACGACAACGACGAAGACTACCTCCACCTCGCGAAACAGCCCTCCGCCGAGCGAGCCGTCTCCCTCTTGCACCTGGCCAAACTATTGGTGCTGCTGTTGATACTTCTGTGGCTCCTGGTGCTGATGCGGAGGAGGAGGATTTTGCGGGAGATTACGAGGATGAGGTTGATCAAAATCAGAACTACGTGCAACCACCAGCACCGCAACCACCAGGTCGTCCACATGCAAATAATGGCAATGGTAGGGCTCCCCCTCAGGTACGAGATCATGACCATCTCCCTAAACTAAATTTAAATATTCCACCATTTAAGGGTAGATATGTTCCTGATATATATCTTACTTGGGAGTTAGAAACTGAACACCAATTTACATGTTTACAATATCCCGAGGAGAGACGTGTTCCTGCTGCTGTTTGTGCTTTCACTAGTTTTGCATGTCTTTGGTGGTCTGAGCATTGTAGATTATATCCTATTCCAGCTACTTGGGCTGCTTTGAAAACTGCTATGCGTACTCGTTGGGTTCCACCATATTATCAACGTGAATTACTTCAAAAATTGCATCGTTTAAGACAAGGAAAAATTTTTGTAGAAGAATATTATCTGGAATTACAAACTGGCATGATTAGATGTGGTATTGTTGAGGAGAATGAAGCTATGCTTGCATGTTTTATGGGTGGATTAAATAGAGAGATTCAGACCATTCTAGAGTATAAGGAGTATACTAGTATCACTCGTTTATTCCATCTTGCTTGTAAAGCTGAAAGTGCGTTATATCGACTAGAGGGGGGGTGAATAGACGATTTTTATGAATTCTTCACTGAGATTTTGCTTATGATGATTTTGAGGATTTCTTCTTTTTCTTCGCATCATCAGAACTGTAATCCTTGTATTTCTTCTTCTTTGATTCCTTTTCCCACTGAGGACAATCTTGAATGTAATGTCCAGGTTTCTTGCATTTGTGATAGAGCCTCCTCTTATAGTCACTGGATGAGGAATCATTGCTCCTTGAGGGTCTTCCAAAGCGACCACGTCTTGAGAACTTTTGGAATTTATTCACGAGCGGTGCTAGCTCATGGCTTAGTTCTTCAGGATCACCAAGGCTGCTACTAGAGTCTTCATCTTCGGACTCAGATACTGCATTGGCCTTCAGTGCACGTGATCTACCATAGCTCGAACCATAGAGATCTCTTTTTTCAGCAAGTTGGAACTCATGAGTATTTAGCCTCTCGAGAATATCAGCAGGATCAAGTGACTTGTAATCATCACGTTCTTGTATCATCAATGCCAGAGTGCCAAATGAGGAATCAAGCGATCTAGCAATTTCTTCACCACCTCATGGTCGGTGATGTCAGTGGCACCAAGTGCTTGAAGCTCATTTGAGATGTCAGTGAGGCGATCGAAGGTTTGTTGAACATTTTCATTGTTGAGTCTTTTGAAGCGGTTGAAGAGATTGCAAAGAACATCAACTCGAGAGTCACGCTGTGTTGAGACTCCTTCGTTCACTTTGGACAGTCTATCCCAGATAAGCTTAGCAGTTTCCAAAGCACTCACTCTTCCATACTATCCTTTGCTCAGATGGCCACATATGATATTCTTCGCTTGAGAATCGAGTTGCTTGAATCTCTTCACATCAGCAACATTCAGAGAAGGTGTGACTGAGGGAACACCATTTTCCACAACATACCAAAGATCGTTATCAATTGCCTCAAGATGCATTCGCATCTTATTCTTACAGTAGGGGTAGTCCGTCCCATCGAAGGTAGGACACCCAGCAGAGACCTTGATCGTACATGCGGTCGACATAACTAAAACTCCAGGCGGTTAAACCAAAATCACATAGAACAAGGGAGTGCCTTGATCTGATACCAATTGAAAGTGTGTTATATCAACTAGAGGGGGGGTGAATAGGCGATTTTTATGAATTCTTCACTGAGGAATTTGCAGGTGAGAAATTCCTTAGCGAAGAACTACTAGCACCGGAATAAGTACTCAAAAGTAAACATAACAGAGCACGAGCATAGTCATCATGATGAAATGAAGACAAGCACAGAGTACAGAGTACAGAGAGCGTAAGCACGAGATAACACAGGATGAAGACAAATACACTGAAGAAATTGAGAAAATCTTCAGTCAAAGTCCTCAAACACAGATATGAACAAGAACACAACACAGTTATGAGGAAATGAAAGAGTTGAGGAAATAGAACCTATAAGCTTGGTGAAGATAATGATTTTATAGACCAGTTCCAACTGATGTCTCAGTTGTACGTCCGGTTAGGGTGGCTAGGTATTTAAACCTCAGGACACACAGTCCTGGACACCCTGTCCTGAACACGCAGCTCAGGACACTCAGTCCTCACCATATTCCCTTGAGCTAAGGTCACACAGACCTCGCCCAATCACTCGTGGTAAGTCTTCAGGTGACTTCCGAACCTTCACAAACTTGGTCACTCGGCGATCCACAATTGCTCTTGGATGCTCTAGACCATGACGCCTAACCGTCTGGAAGAAGCACAGTCTTCAAAGGTAACAAGCGTCGGATCCACGCAGGATCAATCTTAGTGATGCTCAATCACTTGGGGTTTGTAGGTGTTTGGGTTTGGGTTTTCCTCACTTGATGATTTTCGCTCAAAGTCCTCGGAGGATGGGTTGCTCTCAAATGACAAGTGTCAGTTTGTCTCGGAGCAGCCAACCAGCTAGTGGTTGTAGGGGGCGGCTATTTATAGCCTAGGGAGGAGCCCGACATGATAAGACATAAATTCCCTTCAATGATATGACATAAATGCCCTTCAATATTTATAGCCTAGGTGGATAGATATTTTGGGACAGCTGGCGCATAGCACAACAACGGTCGGAATTTTGAGTGGCAAAATCCTCAGGGTTATCATGTTCCTCACTGTGTAGGCAATCCGCACTGGCGAATTCCTAACTCCTCAGTCAAAACAAATTCCTCAGGGACCAGAAGAACTTCGTCTCTGTCACTGAAGAATATGACTGGACTATATGAGATTTCCAATGGCTTCACTCGAAGGGATTGGTAGGTGCAGGATTTTGAGTTGAGCATCACATGGAAATTTTTCCTTAGTATTTCCTCGACCCCCTTTAACAGTACGGTGTTTCCTATTACTGAAGAAAGAGAACATGAAACTACGAAAACAAAAGTCTTCACGCTTCATGTTCCTCGAATGAATACCAAGTATTCAAGGTCACACCAATTTCTTCACTTTCAAAGTTTTCAGAAAGTCTTCAGAAATCCAAAGTCTTCAGTGCAAGAACTTCATTTTTAGGGGTCGACTTTCTCTGTAAATATCAAACTTCTCATAGACTTATAGACCTGTGTACACTCACAAACGCATTAGTCCCTTAACCTATAAGTCTTCAGTACACCAAAATCACTAAGGGGCACTAGATGCACTTACAATCTCCCCCTTTTTGGTGATTGATGACAATATAGGTTTAGTTTTCAATGGGGATAAACATACGAAGTGTAAATACTGGTATTGAGGAATTTCATTTTAAGATATAGAAGAACTCCCCCTGGATATGTGCGTGGTGAGGTATTTGCTTTTGAAGCATTGCACACTCGAAGAGTAGAATCATGGAGATCTCCCACTATATCATGTACTTCATATACGCATTTGACATATCACAATGAAGAATTTGAAATGCATGATGAAATATGGTGACTGATGTAATTCAGCATGCGTGCATTAGCATATATGAGGAATAAGCATGCAGAAAAACATATCAAAAGTATCAGAGCACCATCGGGTTTAAGTTTACAACTCGATCCAATAAAGTCTCAGAAGAACGAGAGTTGTAACTTAACAAAAAATTCCCATATAGAAAGACCCGCTTGAAGACTAACTCAAAATTCTCCCCCTTTGTCATCAAATGACCAAAAGGATAGAAAATGAGGACTAACGCCCCTGAAAAATATCAAGTTGTTGAAGGAGCGCCAGCGTTGTTGAGGTTGTTTGTCGTGGAAGGGCCTGCTGCAGTGTCGACCAAGTCTTCATTCTCATCGGTGTTGCGCGATGTCATATGAGCTGGCCACCAAGGAAGGAACCTTGACCTTCTTGAATTTCTTTGGTGGAGGTGCAGACCAGTCAAAATCTTCCTTGAGACCCATTTTCTTGAGATCTTCTTCACCATACAGATGTGACAGTATTGCCCAGGTGCGACCGAAAACTTCATGGAGGTAGTAATGTTTTTTCTTCACTGCATTGTGCGTAGCAGTCATGTTGTGAAGAAATAAACCAAACTGACGCTTAACCCATTTATGGTTTCGATCCACCTTCTGGTGAAGACTAAGCAGAAGCTCATGGTCAGTCATCACACGAGGAGCAGTGGCTTGAGGAGTAGACTTGGGTGCATTGGCAGAGTCATGTGTGGCAGAGTCATCATTGGTGGAATAAGATGCAGCTTTGCGAAACTGACCATCCAATGGACGAATGCCTTCATCTATAATAGCTGGTGCCTTTCCCTTTTCATCAACTGAGGAATAGGTCCGCTTGAGGACTTCAATTGGGGGCTAGTAGCGGAGGTGATTCTGAAAATCAGCTTTGTAGTTGAGTGAAGTCCTTGTCCTGAGGAATTTCATGATCTAGGGTGCATAAGGCTTCAGCTCAAACAGAGAAAGTGCAACATTTGCCAGAGTCCTCATGAAGAAATCGTGATAATTGACAGGAATGCCATGAACGATATTGAATACCATATTCTTCATGATGCCAACAATTTCCTCATCACATGAGTCGTGGCCTTTGATGGGACTCATTGTCCTCGTTAGAATGCGATAGACAGTTTTGGGCACATATAGTAATTCCTTCACGAGGAATTTGGTTCGTGGGGCCTGACCTGGCTTCAAAGGTTTCATCAGAACTTGCATGTAGTGATTTGTAAGCTCAGGTTCACTGTAAATGCAACGAGCTTCTTCAAGAGGAGGACTGAGTGGTAAGGCACGAAGCAATTCAGTAGCTGGTGCTGTGTAGTGAGTGTTCTCAGACATCCAGTCCAACACCCATGAATTCACATCTTCAGAGTCTCCTGCGATGTGCAGCGTCGCATAAAATTGAAGAATCAGTTCTTCATTCCAATCACAGATGTCAGAGCAGAAATTTAACAGTCCAACGTTGTGAAGAACACTGAGGACTGGCATGAAGCACGACAGAGATTCCATATCCACGTGAGGAATGTGCTCATGGTAGAAGATTTTGTTTTTGTTGAACAGCACTGAGGAATAGAAATTAGCCTGGCTGGCAGTCCAGAAACGCCTCTTCCTAATGCGAGCACCATAAGTGTCATTGAAGGGAAAGTCAGCATCCAAACTCATCACTGGTGTGAACATTGGAGAGTTTGGATGCTGACTTTCCCAGAATTCATCACTCATCACTGGTGTGGAGCAGCCAACGTCCACATCTTTATCTTCCAAGTCTTCAATGCCAGCCTCTTCAGCAGTGAACTGAGGCAGAGGCGAGGAAATGACAGGTGTTGAAGGGATCTCATCCACTTCAATTTCTTCATCCAACTGCTCTGACGAAGCAGCAGAAGGATTTTCTTCATCAGATCCGCTAGGGATCACATATTCTTCATCGAAAGGAACAAGGTCCTTTGATGGAATGGTAGAGAGAGGAACAACATCAATGGGATTTTCAAACGAGCTGGTCAAAGCCTTCATCTTCTTCGGACCTGAAGAATCTAAAGTAGCTGATGCTTTCCTTTTCTTCACCGTTGCACGCTCTGCAGCCTTGGTTTTCTTCACATCTGCTGCAGATGGAAGGATCGGGGTTGGTGTTGGCACATGAGGAGCAGAGAATCTGGTTGATTTTCTTCAGGTATAATTGATGCAGTTGCCCTGACTTCTTCATTTTCTTCAGGCGCACCACTAGTGGATGCCCTGGCAATTTCTTCAGCGGCTGAAGTGCATTCATTAGCCCTGGAACTCACAATTTCTTCAGCAGCCTGAAAGTCATTAGCAGTGCTGGCATGTTCTTCAGTTGGCTGAGCAGATGCTTCAGCCTGAGGAATTTCCTGTTGCGTTGGGGCTGCAACATTTGAGGTGAAGTTATCAGCAAGTTTCACAAAGTGAACCTTGGCTCCAAGCCAATCAACGCGGTATGTGTCAAATTCATCACTGGGTTTCTTGATCTCAGTTTGACCAGTGACAAGTTCTTCAGTTGTCATAGAGACAATGTTTTTCTTCAGATAGCGCTCCTTCTTGTACTGCGCTTTCTTGATCTGCCTGGCCTTCTCATATTTCCATTTTTCTTCTTGTATGAAGTGGGTCAGCATGTTACTTTGGCCAGGAGTCAGCTTGAAGTCAGGCATGGGAGTGTTGGGGTACTTGTGCCAAACATCAATCTATTCGAGGATCAACTTTGGATCCAAAAGTAGTGGCACATCTGTTCCCTTGGCTCTAGCGGCCCTGACTTGCCTATCTCTGATGATTTCAGCAAGTTCATCATCATCAGCTTCATCTTCTTTAGGCAGCACTTGGAAGGCGACCTGCTTCTTCTGAGGACTAGTGCGAGGACCTCGTCCAGCAGTGGCCTTTGTCTTCAGTAGAGAGGGTCTGTTAAAGAATTTGGTGCAACCGAGGAACTAGCTGAAGCTCCTGAGGCAATTGAGACGCCTGTGATCCTTTGACACGTGGCGAGATGCACAGGTGCAGAGGACTTTGTTGGAGCAGCTGAGGATTTGGGAGGAGCAGGAGCAGCATGAGGAATTGGCCTTGATGGCTTTGAAGATTCTAGCCGTGAGGGCATTGCTGAGGAACTTGGCCTTGAGGGCACTGAAGGCGAAGCACTTGGCTTGTGCGCATGCTTCTTTGACATGGCCTTCTTAGGCTTGACAGAGGCCTCAGCGGCAGCAACAGCAGAGTCTTCGTTGAATTTCCTCACCACTTCTTTGGCTTGTTTAGCCAACTTGGCTTGGCGCTTGGCCCATTCATCAGGATAATCCTCACCACGCTTGAGGCTGGTGGGATCAGCTATTTGGCCAGGTGCCAATGGAGGTCTTGGGCATGGAGGATTGAGTGCGAATTTCTTCATGTATTTGGGAGTGACATATCTGTACCCCCTCCACTCTCTAGCCCATCTCCTCTCTATCTTCTGAATGCGCACCTTGCGCTGATTTTTGTCTTCCTCGGGAGGTGTGCAGTACCCAGCATATATATCATCAGGGATCTCAAATGCGGTGTTGACCTCAGGCCTCTTTCCTCCTTTCTGTGGCTTCTTACCGTCAGCCATTTTCTTCAGTTGAGGAATTTGAACAATCGAATTCTCTGAAAAAGTATGCAATTTTTCTTCGAGGAACGCTGCAAATGAGTTAAGTTGATGAGAACCTAGTGATTCAGCAGCTGACATGAGTACCTGTGAACAGAGTATAGTTGCGAGGAATTTGGAGAGGTCATATGCGTTCTCAGAAGGTTTTTATAAAGAACAAGTTTGAGGAATTTGACCAGATAAGTCTTGAAGAATTTCACTGAGCGTTCTTAGTCTTAGGTTCCAGAGTTGTACAGATCAGAAATCCGCACAATTGAGGAATCTTGAAGAGAAATTTGCAGCTTAGAGAAATGAATCAAGAACAGAGGATATGTGAGGTGTTTTAGTGTGTGAAGGTATGAAGAAAAACACCTTTGAAGATTTTGTAGATAATCATTTGAATCAACTAGGGCAATAAAAGTAACTTTTAATTACCCTGGACGAAGAACACGACGAACTGGAATGTGGAGATGGGAAGTTCGTCAGTGCAGATCTTCCATGCCCTAACTTGGCGGAGGAAGACGGCTACGGCGGTGGTGGAGTGAAGATTTCCGCGGCTGGCGCGAGTACGGCAGCGACGAGGTCGAGGCAGTGAAGCTCTTCCTCACCGGCGACGATGAAGTAGTGGCGGCGCTACGGTTTGAGAAGCTCGAGTTGGAGAGAGGTCGAGCGGAGTAAAAGAAGTGAGGAAGGGGAGAGGGGGTATTTATAGCCACGATGAAAAACTGTTCGCCCAAAGAATTTGGACGAACGTGCCCCTGACCCTTCTCCTTCACATGACATGTGTCACCCACGTACTGAGAAGTGGAGATCGTGTTAGATCATGGGTGAATGGATAAGTATGTCGTGGGATGTGGAACGGTTTGAGCAGCAAAGCCGAAAATTTGGATAAGATAAGTTAAAAGTTCCGTTCACAAATTCTTCAGCTGACAAGGACACAGTGAAGATTTTGAACGAGTTTCAAATAGAACGCACATGAAGAATTTGTGAATAGATTGGGTTGAGTATAGCATAGAGGGGAAGGGTCGGATCACATTCACTTAGCAAAAAAACCAACTTGAAGAATTAGCCATAAGCGAATGCTGTAGAGGACATAAACTCATATATATATATAGCCAATGAAGAAAAATGACGGAAACAGTGAAGACAATGCAAAGTTGAAGAATTTGAACAATTGAGGAATTTCAACTTTTGGTGGTGGCATGACCCACCGTATAAGAATGATGATTTCAGACACCACGTACAATTGTCGTAAGGTTCTGAGAATCAAATTCTTCGTTAATTTCTTCACACTTAGAGTGTTATTCTTCATTGATTGAAGAAAAATGTTTCTTCATGTGTTGCACATCTAAGTCATCAATTTTGCATAAGTGTTAGGATGAGTGTCCTTTACAAAGAACATTCGAAGATTCCAGGATATTTAGCTCACACCGCAACTTGCTAAATCTCTTCTCATCCAAGGGTTTTGTGAAGATATCGGCTAGTTGTTCTTCAGTATTCACATGCTCAATAGAAATGTCGCCCTTCAACACATGATCACGAAGAAAATGATGACGAATCTGAATGTGCTTAGTCTTCGAGTGTTGAACTGGGTTGTGAGCAATCTTGATAGCACTCTCATTGCAAAGAAGAGAGGCACATTCTTCATGTTGATGCCATAGTCCTTGAGAGTTTGCTTCATCCATAGCAGTTGAGCACAGCAAGAACCAGCGGCAATATACTCAGCTTCAGCAGTAGATAGTGATACGCAGTTCTGTTTCTTCGAGTACCAACAGACCAAAGATCGTTCGAGGAAATGACATGTACCAGATGTTGACTTGCGGTCCACACGATCACCAGCATAGTCAGAGTCAGAATATCCAATGAGATCAAAAGCCGAGCCCTTGGGGTACCATAATCCAAGTGTTGGTGTGTGAGCTAGATATCGAAGAATATGGTTCACAGCCTTATGGTGTGATTCCTTCGGTGTAGCTTGAAATCGGGCACACATGCAAACACTAAGCATTATATATGGCCTAGATGCACATAAGTACAATAAAGAACCAATCATGGAGTGGTATACCTTATGATCGAAGTCAATACCATTTTCATCAGTGCACAGATGGCCATTTGTGGGCATAGGAATTTTGACGCCTTTGCAATCTTGCATGCCGAATTTCCTCAGTACATCCTTGAGGTATTTCTCCTGAGATATGAATATGCCATTGCGTTGTTGACGAATTTGAAGACCTAAGAAGAATTTCAATTCTCCCATCATAGACATTTGATATTCTTCACTCATCATGTAGGCAAATTCATCACTATAACGTTGGTCAGTACAGCCAAAGATAATATCATCAACATATACTTGGCACACAAACAATTCACCATCATAAGATTTAGTGAAAAGAGTAGGGTCGAGTGAACCGGGTTTGAAGCCTTTCTTCATGAAGAATTCCTTCAAAGTATCATACCACGCCTGTGGGGCCTACTTGAGGCCATAGAGGGCCTTGTTGAGTCTGACTTTGTCAGGATTCTTTGGATCTTCAAAACCTGGGGGTTGAGCAACATATACTTCTTCCTCAAGCTTACCATTGAGGAATGCACTTTTCACATCCATTTGATATAAAGTGATATCATGATGGTTAGCATAAGCAAGTAATATGCGAATATCCTCAAGTCTAGCAACAGGTGCAAAAGTTTCCTCGAAATCAATTCCTTCAACCTGTGTGTAGCCTTGAGCTACGAGCCGTGCCTTATTCCTCACCACAAGGCCATTTTCATCTTGCTTGTTGCGGTAGATCCACTTTGTGCCAATGATATTGTGCTTGCGAGGATCTGGACGTTTGACAAGTTCCCAGACATTGTTGAGCTCGAACTGATGTAATTCTTCTTGCATGGCCTGAATCCACTCAGTCTCCAGAAATGCTTCATCTACCTTAGTGGGCTCTGTGATAGAGACAAAAGCATACTGCCCACAAAAGTTAGATAAATGTGAAGCTTTTGAGCGTGTGAGAGGACCTGGCGCTTTGATGTCATTGATGATCTTTTCAACTTGCACTTCTTTTGCAATGCGAGGATGACCTGGTTGTCGTTGAGGAATTTGATCAGCATTCTCTTCAGCACCATTTTCTTCAGTATTTTCTTCAGGTGCATTAGCTCGACGTTCTTCATGTTCTGGAATGAATTCTTCAGCAGATTCTTTAGTAGGAATGACATCCTCAGTAGCCTTAAACTTGATAGTTTCCTCAGGTGCTGGTTCATATATCCCAGTAGGTAGGTGCTCTCTTTGCGAGCCATTAGTTTCATCGAACCGCACATCTACAGTTTCAACAACCTTGTGAAGAACGTTGTTGAAGACTCTGTAGGTGTGCGAGTCCTTTCCGTAACCAAGCATAACACCTTCATGTGATTTCGGTGCAAATTTTGAGTTGTGATGAGGATCTCTAATCCAACATTTAGCACCGAAGACTTTGAAATAACTTACATTGGGTTTCTTATCAGTGAGGAGTTCATAGGCAGTCTTCTTGAAGAATTTGTGAAGATATACTCTGTTGATGATGTGGCATGCAGTATCAATTGCCTCAATCCAGAAACGACGAGGCGTTTTGTATTCATCAAGCATAGTGCGAGCCATCTGAGCAAGAGTCTTGTTCTTGCGCTCCACGATGCCATTCTGCTGAGGAGTATAAGGAGCAGATAACTCATGAGTAATACCAAGTTCATCAAGATAGTCATCTAGACCAGAATTCTTGAACTCAGTTCCATTGTCACTTCTGATGTGCTTGATCTTCACACCAAAGTTGGCTGAAGCCCTCGAGGAAAATCGTTTGAAGACTTCTTGCACTTCATGTTTGCAAGTAACAATGTGTACCCATGTGTATCGAGAGTAATCATCAACAATAACAAAGCCATATAGAGATGCATCATTTGTAACAGCAGAATAATGATTAAGACCGAAGAGATCTATGTGAAGCAATTCAAATGGACGAGTAGTGGTCATGATAGTCTTCGCTGGATGCTTAGCCTTTGTCATCTTCCCAGCTTCACAGGCTCCACATAGGTGATCCTTGAGGAATTTGACATTCTCGATGCCGATGACATGCTTCTTCTTCGCAAGCGTGTGCAGATTCCTCATGCCTACATGACCAAGTCGTCGATGCCATAGCCAGCCTTCTAAAGCTTTTGCAAGTAGGCACACGGCTGGTTGTGGTCCTGTAGAGAAATCAACAATATACAAGTCTCCTCTCCTAAAGCCTTCGAAGACTCTGGAATTGTCAGCTTCCATAACCACAACACAACGGTACTTGCCAAAGACAACAACCATATCGAGATCGCAAAGCATTGAGACAGACATGAGGTTTTATCCTAAGGACTCGACAAGCATGACTTTGTCCAGGTGTCGATCCTTTGTGATCGCAACCTTACCTAGACCCAATACCTGACTTTTGCCTTTGTCGGCAAAGATGATATGCTTCAGATGCGACGGAGATAATGGAGCATCCATTAATAGATTCTTGTCACCAGTCATGTGATTTGTACATCCACTATCAAGGACCCACTCAGTGGCTTTGGGTTGATCATCCTGCAGATGAATTAGTGCAACTTACGAACTCATATACTTCATTAGTGAAGAATATGACATCAATTCATCAGATCAATTACATCAAGCAATAGAACAGATAAAGCAGTATGAGGACGTGAGAAATGAAAGTTCACTTCTTCATGATTAGCATGTGTCCTTTCATGCATACTCAGGTCTCCAGCAAATTCCTCAAACGATTACGTACGTCTGGAGACCTAACCTTGCAGAAGAGATTAGTTCTTTTTCTTCACCCCCCACATCTGAAGGGGTGGCAAAGAGTTCATCACTCTGCGAGCTCCATACGAGAAAGGTGGCATAGAAGCCAGTCCATTTCGTTTCACATAAGAGGAGTTAGGATAAGCATATGAATAAGCAGAGAAATTCTTCGAGCACTTATGAACATCATGATTATAAGAATAATGCTCATATTCATAGTCCTTAGCTCTTCCCTGCGAAACAAAGTTGTTAGCACGATGATATTCATATGAGGACTTCGATCCTTTTGAGGAATTTGATCCACGTGTGGAGTTTGGTCCGCATGAGGACTTGGATCCATATGAAGAATTTGGTCCATATGAAGAATTTGCTCTGGGGTTCCTATTCTTCATAGGTGGTGTCCTGAGGACATTCACCTGAGGCACTTTTTGAGACCCAGATTTTCTTCATAGGGGGACCGTTCCTGCAGTTAGTGCCAACATATCTAGCAAATACTTCACCATTCTAATTTTTGAATAGTTTATAGTTGGAGTCAAATGACTCATCATCAGAACGAGGAGATTCACATGAAAATCCAGATAAGTTAGATGGATCAACTAGAGGTCCTTTTGCAGCAACCCATGTAGTTTTGGGGTACTGCTCAAGCTTCCAATATGTACCATCAGCATTGAGTTTCCTCTGAAAGGCAATACCCTCTTTCCTAGGGTTCCTGTTGAGGATCTGCTTTTTAAGCACATCACAAAGAGACGGATGCCCTTTGAGGCTTTTGTACATGCCTGTCATGTACAATTACTTCAGCCCTGCATCGTCAGTGATACTAGCAGTGTCCTTAGATGAGGAATTAGTGATAGCAGAGGCATGTGAAGAATTTGAAACACTAGCAGCATTTGAACATTCTGGTGAAGAATTAGCAGATTCACGTTCAATGCACTTTAAGCATGGAGGAACAAATTCTTCTTGAGAAGCACTGATTTGTTGAGCAAGTAATGAATCGTGCTCCTTCTAAAGATCTTCATAACTCACTCTTAGCTTTTCAAGATCCTGCTTTCTTTGAAGAAATTCATAAGAAAGCTTCTCATGATCAGTTAAGAGAGTGTTATGATGACCTTGAAGGTTGTCAAACCTAGGTCTAAAGTCTCTGAAGATTTTCAGTCAAGGCTTTAGTGCGATCCATTTCTTCACCCAACATATCATCACTTTTGTCTAGCATGTTTTGAACCTTTTCAAAAGCCCTTTGTTGTTTTACAGCAATCTTAGCAAGTTTAGAATAGCTGGGCTTAAGGTTTTCATCAGATTCATTCTCACTTGACTCAGAGGAGGTATATTTGAGTACCTTGGCACCCTTTGCCATGAAGCAATAGAAGGGAGCGTAGTCGCTATCGCCTTCATCAGCCTTGTTGGTGAGGTCATTTTCTTCAGTGTTGAAGATAGACTTGCTGACAAATGCGGTAGCGAGGGCTAGGCTCGCCACTCCGGATTCAGACTCCTCAGATGCTCCTCTTCCTCATTTTCTTCAGATTCAGCCTTAGAGTCCATTTCCTTGCCAATGAATGCCCTAGCCTTCTTGGAGCTTCTCTTCTTGTGAGATGAAGATTTTGAGGATTTTGCTTATGATGATTTTGAGGATTTCTTCTTTTTCTTCGCATCACCAGAACTGTAATCCTTGTATTTCTTCTTCTTTGATTCATTTTCCCACTGAGGACAATCTTGAATGTAATGTCCAGGTTTCTTGCATTTGTGACAGAGCCTCCTCTTATAGTCACTGGATGAGGAATCATTGCTCCTTGAGGGTCTTCCAAAGCGACCACGTCTTGAGAACTTTTGGAATTTATTCACGAGCGGTGCTAGCTAATGGCTTAGTTCTTCAGGATCACCAAGGCTGCTGCCAGAGTCTTCATCTTCGGACTCAGATACTGCCTTGGCCTTCAGTGCACATGATCTACCATAGCTCGAACCATAGAGATCTCTTTTTTTAGCAAGTTGGAACTCATGAGTATTTAGCCTCTCGAGAATATCAGCAGGATCAAGTGACTTGTAATCAGCACGTTCTTGTATCATCAATGCCAGGGTGTCAAATGAGGAATCAAGCGATCTAGCAATTTCTTCACCACCTCATGGTCGGTGATGTCAGTGGCACCAAGTGCTTGAAGCTCATTTGAGATGTCAGTGAGGCGATCGAAGGTTTGTTGAACATTTTCATTGTTGAGTCTTTTGAAGCGGTTGAAGAGATTGCGAAGAACATCAACTCGAGAGTCACGCTGTGTTGAGACTCCTTCGTTCACTTTGGACAGTCTATCCCAGATAAGCTTAGTAGTTTCCAAAGCACTCACTCTTCCATACTATCCTTTGCTCAGATGGCCACATATGATATTCTTCGCTTGAGAATCGAGTTGCTTGAATCTCTTCACATCAGCAGCATTCAGAGAAGGTGTGACTGAGGGAACACCATTTTCCACAACATACGAAAGATCGTTATCAATTGCCTCAAGATGCATTCGCATCTTATTCTTCCAGTAGGGGTAGTCCATCCCATCGAAGGTAGGACACCCAGCAGAGACCTTGATCATACATGTGGTCGACATAACTAAAACTCCAGGCGGTTAAACCAAAATCACACAGAACAAGGGAGTACCTTGATCTGATACCAATTGAAAGTGCGTTATATCAACTAGAGGGGGGGTGAATAGGCAATTTTTATGAATTCTTCACTGAGGAATTTGCAGGTGAGGAAATTCCTTAGAGAAGAACTACTAGCAGCGGAATAAGTACTCAAAAGTAAACATAACAGAGCACAAGCATAGTCATCATGATGAAATGAAGACAAGCACAGAGTACAGAGAGCGTAAGCACAGGATAACACAGGATGAAGACAAACAGACTGAAGAAATTGAATTGAGGAAAATGATAAAATCTTCAGTCAAAGTCTTCAAACACAGATATGAACAAGCGCACAACACAGTTATGAGGAAATGAAAGAGTTGAGGAAATAGAACCAGTAAGCTTGGTGAAGACAATGATTTGGTACACCAGTTCCAACTGCTGTCTCAGTTGTACATCTTGTTAGGGCGGCTAGGTATTTAAACCTGAGGACACACAGTCCCGGACACCCAGTCCTGAACACGCAGCTCAGGACACCCAGTCCTCACCGTATTCCCCTTGAGCTAAGGTCACACAGACCTCACCCAATCACTCATGGTAAGTCTTCAGGTGACTTCCAAACCTTCACAAACTTGGTCCATCGGCGATCCACAATTCCTCTTGGATGCTCTAGACCATGACGCCTAACCGTCTGGAAGAAGCACAGTCTTCAAAGGTAACACGCATCAGATCCACGTAGGATCAATCTCTTCAGTGATGCTCAATCATTTGGGGTTTGTAGGTGTTTGGGTTTGGGTTTTCCTCACTTGATGATTTTCGCTCAAAGTCCTCGGAGGATGGGTTGCTCTCAAATGACAAGTGTCAGTTCCTCTCGGAGCAGCCAACCAGCTAGTGGTTGTAGGGGGCGGCTATTTATAGCCTAGGGAGTAGCCCGACATGATAAGACATAAATTCCCTTCAATGATATGACCATTAGGTGGATAGATATTTTGGGACAGCTGACGCATAGCACAACAACGGTCGGAATTTTGAGTGGCAAAATCCTCAGGGTTATCACGTTCCTCAATGTGTAGGCAATCCGCACTGGCGAATTCCTAACTCCTCAGTCAGAACAAATTCCTGAAAGACCAGAAGAACTTCGTCCCTGTCACTGAAGAATATGACTCGACTGTATGAGATTTTCCAGTGGCTTCTTGGTAGGTGTAGGATTTTGAGTTGAGCATCACATGGAAATTTTTCCTTAGTATTTCCTCGACCCCCTTTAACAGTACGGTGTTTCCTATGAATCAAGAAAGAGAAAATGAAACTACGAAAATAAAAGTCTTCACGCTTCATGTTCCTCGAATGAATTCCAAGTCTTCAAGGTCACACCAATTTCTTCACTTTCAAAGTCTTCAGAAAGTCTTCAGAAATCCAAAGTCTTCAGTGGAAGAACTTCATTTTTAGGGGTCGACTTTCTCTGTAAATATCAAACTTCTCATAGACTTATAGACCTGTGTACACTCACAAACGCATTAGTCCCTTAACCTATAAGTCTTCAATACACCAAAATCACTAAGGGGCACTAGATGCACTTACAATCTCCCCCTTTTTGGTGATTGATGACAATATAGGTTAAGTGGTTGAATTCATTGAGACTTTCCCATATGTCATTAAACACAAGAAGGGTAAAGAAAATGTTATTGCCGATGCTTTATCTCGTCGTTATACTATGCTTTCACAACTTGACTTTAAAATATTTGGTTTGGAGACCATCAAAGATCAATATATGCATGATGCTGAATTTAAAGATGTATTGCAGAATTGTAAGGAAGGGAGAACTTGGAACAAGTTCGTCCGTAATGATGGATTTGTGTTTCGTGCTAACAAGCTATGCATTCCAGCTAGCTCTGTTCGTCTTTTGTTGTTGCAAGAGACGCATGGAGGAGGATTAATGGGACACTTTGGCGTCAAGAAGACGGAGGATATACTTGCTACACATTTATTTTGGCCAAAGATGAGACGGGATGTTGAGCATTTTTTTGCTCGCTGCACTACATGTCAAAAAGCTAAGTCACGACTCAATCCTCGTGGTTTATATATGCCTTTGCCTGTACCTAGTGTTCCGCGGGAGGATATTTGTATGGACTTTGTTTTAGGTTTACCTTGAACAAAGAAGGGGGGATAGCATATTTATTGTCGTGGACAGATTCTCGAAAATGGCACACTTTATACCATGTCATAAAAGCGATGATGCTGTTAATGTTGCTGATTTGTTCTTTCGTGAAATTATTCGCTTGCATGGTGTGCCAAATACTATTGTTTCAGACCGTGATACTAAATTTCTTAGCAACTTTTGGAGATGTTTATGGGCTAAATTGGGGACTAAACTGCTTTTTAGTACTACTTGTCACCCCCAAACTGATGGACAAACTGAAGTACTCAATAGAACATTGTCTACTATGCTTAGGGCTGTTTTGAAGAAAAACTAAGAAAATGTGGGAAGAATGCTTGCCTCATACTCCCTCTGTCCCATAATATAAGAACGTTTTTGTCACTAGTGTAGTGTCACAAACGTTCTTATATTATGGGACGGAGGGAATATTTATTTTGCTTATAATCGTTCATTGCATTCTACTACTAAGATGTGCCCTTTTGAAATTGTGTATGGTTTCCTACCTCGTGCACCTATTGATTTGTTGTCTCTTCCATCTTCGGAGAAGGTTAATTGTGATGCTAAAAAACGTGCTGAATTGATTTTAAAAATGCATGGGTTAACTAAGGAAAACATTGAGAGTATGAATGCTAAATATAAACTTGCTGGAGATAAGGGTAGAAAACATGTTGTGTTTGCACCTGGAGATCTTGTTTGGTTACATTTGCGTAAGGATAGATTTCCTAATTTGCACAAATCAAAGCTAATGCCACGTGCCGATGGTCCTTTTAAGGTGTTAGAGAAAATAAATGATAATGCATATAAACTTGAGCTGCCTGCAGATTTTGGGGCTAGTCCCACTTTTAACATTGCATATTTGAAGCCTTATTTGGGTGAGGAAGATGAGCTTTCCTCGAGGACGACTTCATTTCAAGAAGGGGGGATGATGAGGACATCAATACCATTGTTACACCCACAGCCCCTGCTGCTATACATACTGGACCAATTACTAGAGCTTGCGCATGCCAATTAAATTATCAGGTACTTTCGTTTCTTGGTAATGATTCTAATGTTCATGAGAATATGATGCTGCCTAAATTGGATACATTTGTTTTGCTTACAAATGAAGGGCCTGGCATGGATAAGAGGGATGAACACTGGAGCAAGACCAAGCATGGAGATGGTGGCATGCGCAAGGGGATCCAAAACGGAGTTACAAGTGATGGTTTCAGGACATTGAAGCCACCATAAAAAGTGCATGAAGCCTTGGACGAAATATATAAGATGCCACTTCATAAATTTCGTCTAGAGGCTATTCTAGGTGCCGCGTCACCTTATTATTGGGCCAGGCCCATGTATTTTCGAAATACTTAAGTATAGGCTGTTTTTAGAGTCCGTTTGTGTGGGGGAACAAGAGTTAGGGTTGGTTTTGGACCCCTCCTCCAAGGGCCACGAAATTCCCCCCTCTTTCTCCATATATACAACCCTTAGGGCGTCGTTTAGACTTTGGGGGGTTTTGTTTAGATTAAAAGTTCGCCATAGCTGCAACTTCGCGTACTTCGTTTGTGTCCAACGACCAGACCAAGACATCACAGAATCACACTGTCGGTGTCAAAACCGGTGGATCTTGGGTAGGGGGTCCCGAACTATGCGTCTAGGCTGGATGGTAACAGGAGGCAAGGGGCACGAAGTTTTACCCAGGTTCGGGCCCTCTCGATGGAGGTAAAACCCTACGTCCTGCTTGATTAATATTGATGATATGGGTAGTACAAGAGTAGATCTACCACGAGATCGAGGAGGCTAAACCCTAGAAGCTAGCCTATGGTATGATTGTTGATGTGTATGTTGTCCTACGGACTAGAACCCTCCGGTTTATATAGACACCGGATAGGGTTAGGGTTACATAGAGTCGGTTACAATGATAGGAGATCTAAATATCCGCATCGCCAAGCTTGCCTTCCATGCCAAGGAAAGTCCCTTCCGGACACGGGCCAGAGTCTTCAATCTTGTATCTTCGTAATCCTGAAGTCCGGCTGAAGGTATAGTCCGGCCATCCGGACACCCCCTAATCCAGGACTCCCTCAGTAGCCCCCGAACCAGGCTTCAATGACGATGAGTCCGGCGCGCAGATTGTCTTCGGCATTGCAAGGCGGGTTCTCCTCCAAATTCCATGTACCTGTTGAATAAAGTCCGGTTTCTTGTAGATGTTGCGCTCCTTGGCTTCTGCGCCCAATAATGGCCGCTCCCCACATGTCAAACGAATACAAAAGGTCTGAGCGTTTTTACATTCACACCCCTAGCCGCGCAAACAAGCTGACCTATTTAAGGAGACGAGGATTTAGATCCAAACCACACCTTCCCCCTCCGTGAGTGTTCATCAGAGCGCATTCGACAAAGATCCATTCCACCATGGTGTAACACCCTCGATGCGACTATATTTCCCACGTGTCGAAGCACGACTTAGAGGCATAACCGCGTTGAAAGCAAAGTCTCAAGTGAGGTAATCTTCACACAACCCATGTAATACATAAGGGAAAGATACATAGTTGGCTTACAATCGCCACTTCACACAATTACATGAATAAAGCATTACATCATCCAAATACACTCAAGGTCCGATTACGGAACCAAAATAAAAGAAGAACCCCAAATGCGACACAGATCCCCGATCGTCCCGACTGGGCTCCACTACTGATCAACTAGAATGAAACAACACAAAGGACAAGATCTTCATCGAGCTCCTCCTTGAGCTTGGTTGTGTCATCTGCACGGTTCAACGACACCTGCAAACTGGTTTGGAAGTATCTTTGAGTCACGGGGACTCAGCAATCTCGCACCCTCGCGATCAAGACTATTTAAGCTTATGGGTAGGGTAAAAGGTATGAGGTGGAGCTGCAGCAAGCGACTAGCATATATGGTGGCTAACATACGCAAATGAGAGCGAGAAGAGATGGCAAAGCACGATCGAGAAACTATGATCAAGAAGTGATCCTAGAACAACCTATGTCAAGCATAACTCCAACACCGTGTTCACTTCCCGGACTCCGCCGGAAAGAGACCATCACGGTTACACACGCGGTTGATGTATTTTAATTAAGGTCAACTTCAGGTTTTTTTACAACCAGGCGTTAACAAATTCCCATCTGCCCATAACCGCGGGCACGGCTTCGAAAGTTCAAATCCCTGCAAGGGTGTCCCAACTTAGCCCATGACAACCTCTCACGGTCAATGAAGGAATAGACCTTCTCCCGAGACATTCCGATCAGACCCGGTATCCTGGTTCTACAAGACATTTCGACAAGTTAAAACAAATCCAGCAACACCGCCCGAATGTGCCGACAAATCCCGATAGGAGCTGCACATATCTCTTTCTCAGGGCACACTCACATTGTCCAAACTTCCGATAGGCCAGCCCAGAGTTGCCCCTGGTGGCCACCGGCGGCTGACAGTTTGGACCAACACTCAGAGGAGCACT
>NC_041393.1:323280258-323283068 GCF_002162155.2 Triticum dicoccoides | reverse complement strand
GAGTCTGCAGAACCCAAGGGAAAGAAAAGGCTAGGTGGCAAATGGTAAAACCAAGGTTGGGCATTGCTGGAGGAGTTTTATTCAAGGCGAACTGTCAAGGGGTTCCCATTATTACCCAACCGCGTAAGGAATGCAGAATCCGGGAACATAACACCGATATGAGGGAAACTAGGGCGGCAAGAGTGGAACAAAACACCAGGCATAAGGCCGAGCCTTCCACCATTTACCAAGTATATAGATGCATTAATTAAATATGATATATTGTGATATCCCAACAAGTAAACATGTTCCAACAAGGAACAACATCTCCATGTTCCAACAAGGAACAAACTTCAATCTTCACCTGCAACTAACAACGCTATAAGAGGGGCTGAGCAAAGCGGTAACATAGCCAAACAACGGTTTGCTAGGACAAGGTGGGTTAGAGGCTTGGTTCAACAATATAGGAGGCATGATAAGAAAGTGGTAGGTATCGCGGCATAGGCATAGCAAAAGAGCGAGCAACTAGCAAGCAAAGATAGAAGTGATTTCGAGGGTATGATCATCTTGCCTGAAATCCCGCAAGGAAGAAGAACGAGTCCATGAAGAAGACAAACGGACATAGACAACGGATCCTCACAACGCGACGTTACCGGAACCAACCCGAAGAAGCAAACACCAGAAAAAAGCACACAACATAGTAAACAAACCACACATGAACATGGTATGATATGCGAGATGCGGTATGCGATGCATATGCATGATTTGACAAGAGATGAATGAACCTGGCCTCAACTTGGAAATCCAAGTGTTCCACTGGAAAGGTGAGGTGATTTCGCTTCAAATCGATATAAAGAACACCAGAATCGGAGACACGGTTTGGAAATGGCAAGCAAAACAAATATGGCACCGGTCTGCGATAAACAACAAGTAGCCATCTAAATGCAACAAGTTAAACATGCTACAAACTCAAACATGGCAACAAAATACATGGCAGGGATGCACTCATGATGCTTAACAAAAGATAAACACTGATCTACGACCAATTCATCCATTAACAGGTTCAAACAAGCATGGCAAAAGTGCAATTGGTAAACAGATCTCAGACTTAGTGAAATTAACACTTGTCTGGAATTTCAGATCAGATAGCACACTTTGGAGCATGAAAACTATATGCTATAGGGCCTGAATATGGTAAAGTAAAGCATGGCATGGAGCTACTCAAAGAGATTAACAAAAGTCCCTTAGTGACCTTGAGCCAAAAGGGATCAGAAAATACAAGTGCAAGCATGTGAACATGGCAAAAACATAATCAGATCACAGATTTAGTGAAAAACTGGAACATGCAAAACAGATATGAAGTAGGCATGTTTACGAGCTCGATGCACTCACTACAGAGCATGTCATGACAATATAAGCATGCACCCATCAAGTGATGAGGACATGACTACCTTGGATATGACCAAAAATATTGCATATATGCATATTTGTCAGGTGATTTCTAGTGCAAACTATTCAATAATCTATTTATGTTATCCAGAACAAAAATACTTCACACACTTTTGTGTTTTGTCTAATTGCAGGTGTATGGGACATTTGTACAATCCACATATGAAGATAAGGAAGAAAGAGATGTTTATTTGCTGTCCAAAAAGTTCTCTCACGTCACTTTTGGCCCAAGAGAAGATAGAGTCCAAGTCTCTCACGTTCTGAATTCAGATTCGGACTGCACAGACACACCTGACTCAAAACGCACACAAGTTTTTCATACGGACTCCGAATTGGGTGATTCTTTTTTTGTTGGAAAATAGATTTCGTGCACTTTCCAACCCAATTGGAATCACCTTCAAATTCGTCCGGAGCGTTGAGTTGTGGACGAAACAATCTGATGCTGCAGCAGAATCCGAGTCAAACTACAAGTCCAAAGGTGTTACATCACCTCCACTTGAGCCCATTGGCCTTGTACGACCTAGATTTAGTTTTAGGCTGCCTTGGGACGTCCTCCCACCTCCTTGGCCGCCACCCCTTGCTCCTATATAAGTAGATCCATCTAGTAGCTTTTCCTTGGGATTTGTTTAGTTAAAAGTTAGCCATTGCAACTTCGTGTACTTCGTTTGTGTCCAACGACCAGACCAAGACCGCTTACGGATCCCCACCTTTATCAATACTTCATCTATATTCGCAATATTCGGATTGCTTTATCATATTCTTGCTTGTTCTTCGATTGCTTGCAGGAATAGACCTTCGTGGTCAGGTCGATTGTGCTTCGGCGTGGTCAATAACCTCTCGGAGTTGGTTTAGCGATTGCTAAGGCGCAACGTCGTGCACGTTTGTAGTTGGATCGTCAAAGTCATCTTCACCAAATTGATAGTTATCATCTCATCGAAAGATCGGGACACCCCGCCTCTATCAAGTGGTATCAGTTTTCAGGTTGCTCGGTGAGAATTTCCAGTTTTCCTAGATTAGATTTACTTTCTTACCTATTGTCCAAGAAAAAGCCACAAAAAAGAGTTAGATCTATTCATCCTTGGTCCAAGCCAGTCTGAGCCTTTGCAATTTTCTTTTCATTGATTGCATAGTTGAATTATCGATTGCATCGTCGTGTCGAGTTGCTGGTCTTAGTGTCTAGTTCGTTTAGAGTTTCGAGTTCTGTTCACATTAGTCACGCCACCGCTGCATCATTATCTCTTCCGCTGTCCACCACCCATCCATCAATTTCCACCACGTGCTACCCACCATTCATTGTCATAATAATAGTTGAGATTGTTCACATCTTCACTTGATCCAATCTGCATCTTATCTAGTTTGTTTTGGAAAGAGGGAGAAAAAAA
>NC_041393.1:323198391-323280234 GCF_002162155.2 Triticum dicoccoides | reverse complement strand
TGTCATAATAATAGTTGAGATTGTTCACATCTTCACTTGATCCAATCTGCATCTTATCTAGTTTGTTTTGGAAAGAGGGAGAAAAAAGAGAGAAAAAAAAGAGAGAAAAAAAAGAGAGAAAAAAAGGAAAAAAAAGTCAGAGAAAAAAAAAAGAGAGAAAGAAAAAAAAGTGTGAGGAAAAAAAAGAGAGAAGAAAAAAAAAACAAAAAAATCGGCACAAACTTTTTCAGAGGAAAGTTGGAGACAAAGTTGTTGATATATCCTGCTTGGCTGTTGTTTCACCTCATTATCTTCACTGCTGTTGTGATCTTCACTTATATCTTGCTGTCAAGAGCTACTTAGTATCCTTCATTGATGCTAGTTGTGCTACGCCGTGACCTCATTAGTGTTCTAGGCTCGCGTCTCTAGTCCGGTCTAGCCTAGGACCAGCACAGTACCGTCGTTGACCGTTTATTCAACATTGCATCTTTGAATTGATTATTGCTAATCTTTTGCTACCATATATAGCCAACCCAGCTCCACATATTTCTACACCGTGTATACGTACGCTCCCCTGGCAATCGCTTTACTCAATATTCGGAGTTACTTGACACCGCTGGTTGCCGATCACCGCCTGCTGCATGGTAAGAACTTGTAAGACATTGATATTTGCTTTACTGTGAGCGTTTTACCACCACATCCTAGTAGTTATAGGAACATTATTTTTGGGTTTTGTTTCTTGTTCTACTAATCATGACAGGATCCAGAGTCAATTCATGGGCTTTGTCGATCGCGGGAGACGTGCCACCACCTTTGCAAATACCACAACCGTCACGAGAGGTGCACAAACATCCAAATGCACATGATCAGGTTAATGTATCTATACCACCATTTAATGGCCGTTTTAAACCTGCTTTATATATTGAATGGGAGTTCGACATAAAAAACATATCTGCTTCCCATAATTTCGATGAACATAAAAAGGTTAAGGTTGCGGTTGGTTCTTTCACTGGTTATGCTTTGGTTTGGTGGAGTGAATATTGTCGGTTACACCCTGATTATATACCTACTACTTGGGATGATTTGAAACTTGCCATGCGACATACTTTCGTCCCTGCTTATTATACTCGTGACATGATTAAGAAGTTGCAACACTTAAAACAAGGTAGTGAAACTGTAACAAAATATTATGATGATTTACAAACTACCTTGTTGCATTCCTCTTTAGAAGAAAGTGAAGATGATTTTGTGGATAGATTTTGGGGAGGATTAAACCGTGATATTCAAGAGATACTAATTCATGAAGAGTGTTATCCTATGGACCATTTGTTTCATCTTGCTTGCAAAGCTGAACAGGAAATAAAACGACGTGTTGGCCACGAGGAGAACAAGTGCACGGTGCACATTCCAAGAGTTGATATGATTGTTCCTTCAACTACTAGGCATACTATGACAACCACATCCGTTGTTGTCAGGACTACATCACCTCCACCATGTGACACATCGCCCCCGAGAGTGGCTACATCATCTGAGTTGATCATAAGAGGTAATGACAAAGGTACTGATCTTCCATCTCTACATGAGAATGATGAATGCCTTGTCAATTTGAATGCACCATCTGATGAGCTACCCACTACTTTGATCACACCACCTATTTTAGAGGACTACGTTGATAATTTGACTTTGCCATGTGATCAAACAACTGAAATACCAACAATTTTGAGTGCACACATTGAATTAACTATTGATGCAAAAGAACCAATGTTTAATCATTTTGATATGACCTCTAATCTTGGTGATGATTCTGTGTTGAATGACTTATTTCATGTTTGCTTATTTAAGCATGTTGTAGCATGTAAATTTGATGAAAGTAAGGTTTATTCACCAATGTTGGGATGGTTTAATGATGAACATTGTCAATCTTTTGAAATGAATAAGAGCTTCACTTATATGTGCAAACTGAGTTGCAATATTTTCATGCCTTCTACTTCTTGTGCTAATTTTTTGGCTTTAGATTTTATGAACTATGCAAGTTACTCATCTATTCATGTGTCATATATGCAAAAATCAAGGGAAGTAAAAATGGATGACATATACATATACAACATGTACACCTTGTCTCTTTTGTTAGCCACATTTCAGATTAAGCAACGCCGAGGACGGCTTTATTTTCAAGAAGGGGAGGATGATGAGGACATGACTACCTTGGATATGACCAAAAATATTGCATATATGCATATTTGTCAGTTGATTTCTAGTGCAAACTATTCAATAATCTATTTATGTTATCCAGAACAAAAATACTTCACACACTTTTGTGTTTTGTCTAATTGCAGGTGTATGGGACATTTGTACAATCCACATATGAAGATAAGGAAGAAAGAGATGTTTATTTGCTGTCCAAAAAGTTCTCTCACGTCACTTTTGGCCCAAGAGAAGATAGAGTCCAAGTCTCTCACGTTCTGAATTCAGATTCGGACTGCACAGACACACCTGACTCAAAACGCACACAAGTTTTTCATACGGACTCCGAATTGGGTGATTCTTTTTTTCTTGGAAACTAGATTTCGTGCACTTTCCAACCCAATTAGAATCACCTTCAAATTCGTCCGGAGCGTTGAGTTGTGGACGAAACAATCTGATGCTGCAGCAGAATCCGAGTCAAACTACAAGTCCAAAGGTGTTACATCACCTCCACTTAGGCCCATTGGCCTTGTACGACCTAGATTTAGTTTTAGGCTGCCTTGGGACGTCCTCCCACCTCCTTGGCCGCCACCCCTTGCTCCTATATAAGTAGATCCATCTAGTAGCTTTTCCTTGGGATTTGTTTAGTTAAAAGTTAGCCATTGCAACTTCGTGTACTTCGTTTGTGTCCAACGACCAGACCAAGACCGCTTACAGATCCCCACCTTTATCAATACTTCATCTATATTCGCAATATTCGGATTGCTTTATCATATTCTTGCTTGTTCTTCGATTGCTTGCAGGAATAGACCTTCGTGGTCAGGTTGATTGTGCTTCGGCGTGGTCAATAACCTCTCGGAGTTGGTTTAGCGATTGCTAAGGCGCAACGTCGTGCACGTTTGTAGTCGGATCGTCAAAGTCATCTTCACCAAATTGATAGTTATCATCTCATCGAAAGATCGGGACACCCCGCCTCTATCATCAAGAATACACATTATACAAGCTATACATGGCAAGAACAATAACATAGCATGCACGGCGGCGGCAGTTGCCGGTTGGTGAGGCGGCGAGGTTGGAGACGGCAGCGAGCGCCCGAGGCGGCGGGGACGAGCAAGGACGCGAGGAGGCAGGCGGTGGTCGCCTCGGCCAGGCGGCGGTGACGAGATGGGCTCGGGGGGCCCGATCCGGGCCCCGGCGGGCCGGGCGCGGTGCGGGAGGAGAGAGAGGGTGGCGGCACTGACGTGGCGAGACCCGATTGGTCCGACACGGCGGCGCGGACATGTCCGGTGGCGCGGGGGTTTTTACCGGGCGCGAGGTAGAGGAAGGCTAGGGTTTCATCCGCGATTTTTGGGAGGGGAGCACCTATATATAGGTAGAGGGAGCTAGGAGAGTCCAAATGAGGTGCGGTTTTCGGCCACGCGATCGTGATCGAACGACCGAGATGATGGAGGAGGTTTAGGTGGATTTTGGGCCAAATTGAAGGGGTGTTGGGCTGCAACACACACGAGGCCTTTTCGGTCCCTCGGTTAACCGTTGGAGTATCAAACGAAGTCCAAATGGTACGAAACTTGACAGGCGGTCTACCGGTAGTAAACCAAGGCCGCTTGGCATGTCTCGGTCCAATCCGGAAATGTTTAACCCTCACACACGAAAGAAAGGTAGAAATGACCACCGGAGGATATAGGAGCGCCGGAATGCAAAATGGACAATGGGAAAAATGCTTGGATGCATGAGATGAACATGCATGCAAAAGAAATGCACATGATGACATGATATGCAATGCATGACACGCAAGCAATGACAAGGCAACAACAGCGAATAATTGGAAGACACCTGGCACATCGGTCTCGGGGCGTCACAACACTCCACCACTACGAGAGGATCTCGTCCCGAGATCTAGAATGGCACCGGAGGGAAAAACAGAAGAGAAAGCGAAGAGGTAAAACTAAGTTGCTCCTTTGACAAACGAGTGAAACCAAAGAACCTTGAAAAGGTTAAGCCTTCTCGAGAAAAGAATACAATGGAGATGAACGAAGTTGAAAGCACTCCGTTAGGAAAGAGGAACAAGGAAGAACAAATTCGGACAACACTCTGGTTGAAAAGTGATATGAAACTTGATAAGATGGAAAGAACTTGAGCAGAGGACACAACACTCCGGTTAAATGGATAAACCAAGAAAAGAACACGATCTTGACAAAACAAGAATATGGGTTGAAGAGAGCACCATCTCAACGCCTCCGGAAGGAAGAAGTAGAAGATAGATAATTGAAATAGGAGAATTGAGAAGAAAATGCCAACTTCTGCCACAAAAGTGCTTGAAGAGGCATCTTTAGGAGAAGGGTCGAACGGAGTTGTTGGGAAACCAACAACGAAAGGATAAGCTTGATATGGTCTTATGGAATACATCTCAAATAATGAGGTGACAACCTGCCACTCACGGAAAAAGATTGTATTGATAAGAATAAGGAGACGAGAAACTTATTCACCGGAAGGATAAAAGAAGAACTTGGATCATTTATAACCACCATAAATAGCAAAATCCTTAGGGAAAGCTTTAGGTGAAATATAACCCAAGATAACTCCAACGAAGAGGTTGATGGATTTAAAATTTCTCGTTCTTAACAACATGTGAATCATGAAACGTGAACTCAAATTATCAAGAATGACATAATACCACCTCCAATGATACGGAAGAAAGAATTGCACTCCGGATAGCAAGATGAAGAATGCTTGAGTTCCTCTGAAAAGAATCTCAAAGAACACTTTGAGAAGGAATTAAATCTTTGATGAACCGACATGTAGAGCCTCCATGAAGAACTCCAGTAAACAAAGGAATGAAAAGAAAGAGAAATTGAAAAACACAAGGTGAAGCCTTGCAAAGATTTAGATGGATCTCCGTGATAATATAATTGAAATAGCTTGGAGCTCCGGAGAAGAAAGATGAACAAAAGAAATCAAGAATTTTTATGAACCTCCGGAATAAGGAATTAAATCACTTGGATGAAACCAAAAATAAGAATTAGATTATGCGTATCCTTCACCTATTTAAATTGATGACAAGCAGCGGATTTGGCATACTACTTATTCTCATGGAAAGGATTAAGATAGATATAGCGCAAACTTGAGAAAGTCTTCAACAAACCACCGGTAGGGTTGACACAACGAATGAATTGATATGATAAATGGAGGAAGAGAAATCTTGAATGAACCACCGTAAGAATTAAAATGAATGAAGAAAAGATAAAGGAACACCAGGAAGAATTTAGCAAATGAACGAAGACGCTTGAGAGAATTTATAAACATGAGAACGAAGAGATCACGAGCTGATAAAAGAATACTTGAATGATGCACCGGTATGATTTGGAGAACGAGAGCTAAAAGCTGAGAATGAATACTTCTGAGGTGATGGGCTCCGGATGAAATAAATGGAAACAACTCATGAAATGCTCCGGGTGGGTGAAAAGAATTGTCACAATTGAAAACAATTATGAGAGGATATCATGAAGCTAGAACCACGAATCTTTGATAGATCGAAACAAGATTCAAGGGGAAACTCTTCTTCGGTCTTCAAAATCTGAGAAGTACGATGAGAAACACCACCATATTGTTGAGATCTCCGGGATTAAAATTGGAAAGGTTGAGCCAACGATGAAAGAATTTGAAAGATCAAGGAGAAAGGCATTTGACTGATGATAACTCATTCTTACGTCAAACTTGGAAAAAATGAGAGTAACGCCGGGAAAATAAGAAGAGTTACGTAAGATCCTAGGAAAAGACCTGTGGGTTAGGGCCCATTCAAAAGAAATACCGTAGAACGATTTCAAAGAGAGATTGCACCGGTTGAATTAAATGGCTTGAATGAGATAACATCCTCAAAAGATCTTGAATGAATGCAGAGTGGAAAACACAAATCTTCGAGATATCTTGAGCATTCCGAAACAAATGAATAGCGAGAGGTGAATGATTAAGAGGTGCACTAGCAAGAGAAAAACATTTGAAGCAAGGACAGCTATGACCGACAAAGCTTGAGTTGAATCCACCGGAGAAGAAAAAGAATGGAGAATATTGAACTAGTAGAACATCTTCATGGAAACCACCGGGTAAGAGCATAGACGGAAAAGGAATGAAGAGGCCTCGCATCAATAAGATGGATAGTGATTAAGAAATCTGGGTCCTTGAAGAAAAAGGGTGGGTGGGCGGGAAAACAAAGGCAGCTTGAGACAAATGAAACAAACACCGTTGAGAAGAACTGATAATTGATCTTGCTGATGTGAAATGATCGGATCCACTTGAAGAGAAACACGCCGATTGAAAAGGATTGACATGACAATCTCGATTATCATGAAGGATTAGTACTCCCGTAGGAATAGGAGAACACCACTTATAAAAGGTATAGAATCAACATTTGACTTCGAAGCAACTCGAATACCACAACTCAAAAACAAAACAAAGGATTGGCTTGCAGAATAAGCCGGAACAAACATATGATAGAGATTTCGTCTGAAGTTTTCGTGGTGGGGCCTACACGGGCTCGATCGTACAGCACCATCATGTACAAGGCAGTGCACATGACATACGAAGCGTCCCCGAGTCGGCATAGCCAAGGACTCTTTAAGACACAACGAGACCACTGTAAAACCGACCGTGAATAGACAAACCACTAGATGTCGAACCCCAATTTCATATCATACATCTGTCGGAAAGATATCCTAAGAGCTACTTGAATTCCCACTTATAAACTCCCGAAATTTTCCGGTTATGCAATCAGGTGTTGGGGATACAGGGGAAGCATAATATCTCACCCAAAACTAACAAATCCCACATCCAGCTGTATCCATCCTTCAACACATAACCAAGAAATCTTCGGAAATCATCTACCTCAACCTTCGAAAAGCATTCGTTATACAAGTTATGGCAATACTCCCGAACTCCCGCCCCAGTACTGGGTGGCGTCGAGGTTATCTCACCAACAACTGCATTAAAGAGATTTTCGATGTCGGCGAAACTAAACTCAGGTATTCCAGAACTGCAACGATAAAATTGTGACGACAACACCTCGGAGCTCAACTCCCCGGGACACTGCCACAACCCCTAAATGACAGAAGGCACAAAGAACAATGTTCTCGTCACAAAACCATCGGAATGATTCCAAGATACCCGTGTGATCCTAAATTTTTTTTAGTGAAATTTGAGAAGAGAATAGTCAAAACTCTACGTCAGGATGCCTTACCAGAGCGATGAAGGGACTGGGGAGTAAAAAGAATTCCTAAACTCTCCGATATATAATTCCTAAATGACTCAAAACATTTTTCTAGACTCAACAACGACAGCTAATTCGATCAAGCAGTGGGGGCTCCTAAGGTCGGGGAAGGCTCTGATACCAACTTGTAACACCCTCGATGCAGCTATATCTCCCACGTGTCGAAGCATGACTTAGAGGCATAACCGCATTGAAAGCAAAGTCGCAAGTGAGGTAATCTTCACACAACCCATGTAATACATAAGGGAAAGATACATAGTTGGCTTACAATCGCCACTTCACACAATTACATGAATAAAGCATTACATCATCCAAATACACTCAAGGTCCGACTACAAAACCAAAATAAAAGAAGAACCACAAATGCGACACAGATCCCCGATCATCCCGACTGGGCTCCACCACTGATCAACTAGAACGAAACAACACAAAGGACAAGATCTTCATCGAGCTCCTCCTTGAGCTTGGTTGCGTCATCTGCACGGTTCAACGACACCTGCAAACTGGTTTGGAAGTATCTGTGAGTCACGGGGACTCAGCAATCTCGCACCCTCGCGATCAAGACTATTTAAGCTTATGGGTAGGGTAAAAGGTATGAGGTGGAGCTGCAGCAAGCGACTAGCATATATGGTGGCTAACATACGCAAATGAGAGCGAGAAGAGACGGCAAAGCACGATCGAGAAACTATGATCAAGAAGTGATCCTAGAACAACCTACGTCAAGCATAACTCCAACACCGTGTTCACTTCCCGGACTCCGCCGGAAAGAGACCATCACGGTTACACACGTGGTTGATGTATTTTAATTAAGGTCAACTTCAGGTTTTCTACAACCGGACGTTAACAAATTCCCATCTGCCCATAACCGCGGGCACGACTTTCGAAAGTTCAAATCCCTGCAGGGGTGTCCCAACTTAGCCCATGACAAGCTCTCACGGTCAACTAAGGAATATACCTTCTCCCGAGACATTCCGATCAGACTCGGTATCCTGGTTCTACAAGACATTTCGACAAGTTAAAACAAATCCAGCAACACCGCCCGAATGTGCCGACAAATCCCGATAGGAGCTGCACATATCTCTTTCTCAGGGCACACTCACATTGTCCAAACTTCCGGTAGGCCAGCCCAAAGTTGCCCCTGGTGGCCACCGGCGGCTGACAGTTTGGACCAACACTCAGAGGAGCACTGGCCCAGGGGGGGGGTTAAAATAGACCCTTGAGTCTGCAGAACCCAAGGGAAAGAAAAGGCTAGGTGGCAAATGGTAAAACCAAGGTTGGGCATTTCTAGAGGAGTTTTATTCAATGCAAACTGTCAAGGGGTTCCCATTATTACCCAACCGCGTAAGGAACGCAAAATCCGGGAACATAACACCGATATGACGGAAACTAGGGCGGCAAGAGTGGAACAAAACACCAGGCATAAGGCCGAGCCTTCCACCCTTTACCAAGTATATAGATGCATTAATTAAATACGATATATTGTGATATCCCAACAAGTAAACATGTTCCCACAAGGAACAACATCTCCATGTTCCAACAAGGAACAAACTTCAATCTTCACCTGCAACTAACAACGCTATAAGAGGGGCTGAGCAAAGCGGTAATATAGCCAAACAACGGTTTGCTAGGACAAGGTGGGTTAGAGGCTTGGTTCAGCAATATAGGAGGCATAATAAGAAAGTGGTAGGTATCACGGCATAGGCATAGCAAAAGAGCGAGCAACTAGCAAGCAAAGATAGAAGTGATTTCGAGGGTATGATCATCTTGCCTGAAATCCCGCAAGGAAGAAGAACGAGTCCATGAAGAAGACAAACGGACGTAGACGAACGGATCCTCACAACGCGACGTTATCGGAACCAACCCAAAGAAGAAAACACCGGAAAGAAGCACACAACATAGTAAATAAACCACACATGAAGATGGTATGATATGCGAGATGCGGTATGCGATGCATATGCATGATTTGACAAGAGATGAATGAACCTGGCCTCAACATGGAAATCCAAGTGTGCCACTGGAAAGGTGAGGTGATTTCGCTTGAAATCGAAATAAAGAACACCGGAATCGGAGACACGGTTTGGAAATGGCAAGCAAAACAAATATGGCACCGGTCTGCGATAAACAGCAAGTAGCCATCTAAATGCAACAAGTTAAACATGCTACAACACTCAAACATGGCAACAAAATATATGGCAGGGATGCACTCATGATGCTTAACAAAAGATGAACACTGAGCTACGGCCAATTCATCCATTAACAGGTTCGAACAAGCATGGCAAAAGTGCAATTGGTAAACAGATCTCAGACTTAGTGAAATTAACACTTGTCTGGAATTTCAGATCAGATAGCACACTTTGGAGCATGAAAACTATATGCTACAGGGCCTGAACATGGTAAAGTAAAGCATGGCATGGAGCTACTCAAAGAGATTAACAAAAGTCCCTTAGTGACCTTGAGCCAAAATGGATCAGAAAATACAAGTGCAAGCATGTGAACATGGCAAAAACATAATCAGATCACCGATTTAGTGAAAAACTGGAACATGCAAAACAGATATCAACTAGGCATGTTTATGAGCTCGATGCACTCACTACAGAGCATGTCATGACAATCTAAGCATACACCCATCAAGAATACACATTATACAAGCTAGACATGGCAAGAACAATAACATAGCATGCACGGATCAACTACAACATCCTCGGCAAAATCGCTAACAAGTAGACAATCTGCCCAGATTCACGAAAATAGCAAAAGTAGAGCTCGATTGACTCGAGCTAGGGTGCTCCATAATTACAAACAAATACATATATGTATAGAGCACTACAAGATTAACAAATCATCCTTACTGATCATCCTCAAAAGAGGCACGGATCACTAGGAAACAACATGAACATATGGCATATTGATAAAAACAGATCAAGGACTTAGTGAAATTCTAAGTCCCTGAAATCAGCATTAACGAATGCACCACTTTGCAAGCTTGTGCTAGTCACCACACATATCACAAAAATACATGGTAAGCACCTCTGGAAAGATGGCAAAGCATATAACAAACCTCATGTAGAGCTCAGGGGCATATCATGCACGCATTAATCATGGCAAAAATGACAAATATCTAATTGGAGCAGCAGATCTGAGAATTATCTCAAATAGCACTCTTCCAACAGCATTTCGGGCATCAAGATGAACTCAAATGAAAATGATGCAATGAGATGAAATGATGTGCTCTCTGAGGCGAACAATTTGATATGCTACACACATGAATCGAAGCTATGGATGCAACGTTACGACATGATGAACATGGGCATTTGAAACATGGAAATCTCGGGGACTTGGTAGAAATTGTACCCTCCACAAAAAGTCAACGGGGCCGGACGGAGCGGGATGGCGAGATCCGGATTGGGAGATGCACATTTGGATGGATGAATGGGTGGATCTGATCCACCCCGAGTGGATCCGACCGAGACGGGCTCCGGCGAGACGAGGCGCTCTCCGACGAGACGAGGCGCTCTCCGGCGAGGCGCAGTGGAGCTCCGGCGACTTGGCGGAGAGGAGGCTCGGTGGCGGCGGCGGGGCCGCGCCGGCGAAGGGCGGTGGCGGCGGAGAATCGGCCGGGCGGCGAGAGGGCGTCGGCGAGCCCGCGCGGCGGCGGCGGTTGCCGGTCGGCGAGGCGGCGAGGTTGGAGACGGCGGCGAGCTCCCAAGGCGGCGGGGACGAGCAAGTACGCGAGGAGGCGGGCGGTGGTCGCCTCGGGCAGGCGGCGGCGACGAGATGGTCTCGGGGGGCCCGATCCGGGCCCCGGCGGGCCGGGCGCGGTGTGGGAGGAGAGAGAGGGTGGCGGCGCTGACATGGCGAGACCCAATTGGTGCGGCGCGGTGGCGCGGACATGTCCGATGGCGCGGGGGTTTTGTCCGGGCGCGAGGTAGAGGAAGGCTAGGGTTCCATCCGTGATTTTCGGGAGGGGAGCACCTATATATAGGTAGAGGGAGCTAGGAGAGTCCAAATGAGGTGCGGTTTTCGGCCACGCGATGGTGATCGAACGACCGAGATGATGGAGGAGGTTTAGGTGGGTTTTGGGCCAAATTGAAGGGCTGTTGGGCTGCAACACACACGAGGCCTTTTCGGTCCCTCGGTTAACCATTGGAGTATCAAACGAAGTCCAAATGGTATGAAACTTGACAGGCGGTCTACCGCTAGTAAACCAAGGACGCTTGGCAAGTCTCGGTCCAATCCGGAAATGTTTAACCCCCACACACGAAAGAAAGGTAGAAATGACCACCGGAGGAGATAGGAGCGACGGAATGCAAAACAGACAACGGGAAAAATGCTCGGATGCATGAGATGAACATGTATGCAAAACAAATGCACATGATGACATGATATGCAATGCATGACACGCAAGCAATGACAAGGCAACAACAGCAAATAACTGGAAGACACCTGGCACATCGGTCTCGGGGCGTCACACATGGCCAGCCATCACGACTCCTCCTCCCGCCCTTCCAGCCCTAAGCCTGGATATTGGGAAAGATACTCCGTCCCGCATAGCGAGTTAGTGACGCTCCAGACCAAGGGATTTCTCCCACCGGCCTATATGATCCCGGTTCGAGCCGGTCTTGCCGTCTACAACGGCGAAGAGCGCCCCTAATCCCTCCGAAGGAGAGCGGGTGTGCCTCGTCCCTTATTTAATAAGGGGGCTCGGATTTCCAATCCATCCATTTCTCCGGGGCTGCTAGAGTTCTACGGCCTCCAGCTACATCATCTCACGCCCGCCTCAGTATTGCATATCGCGGGCTTTGTAGCCCTCTGCGAGCTGTTCTTGGGTGTTGAAGCTCATTTTGGACTGTGGAGGGAGCTATTTTGCCTCGTGCCCCGTTCCAAGAAGTGGTCTATGTATCAAGTGGGCGGAGCCGAAGTATGGCGCATCGCTGGGACCGGCTATCTGTCCGGAACCCCAAAGAAGGCGTCCGAAGACTGGCCCTCGGAATGGTTTTACATAGAAGACGTCACGCTGCCGGATCTTGTCCGGATCGGCCTCCCTGAATTCAACAGTTCTCCCTTAAAGAAGCGCCTAAGCTGGCGCCCACGGAGCCCTCAGAGGGAAAGTGATAGGGGCGTTGTTTACCTGATGGGCCGGATAAGATTGTTAGCTCATTCCGGACTAACCATGATTGGGGTCATGGCCGCATGCATCATGCGAGGGGTGCAACCGCTACAGTATAGAGGCCACCCCATGTGGGATTTCAACGGGGAGGACGACACCACCCGCTACGGCCGTAAGGGGCCGGATTCGGCTGCGGCTCTAATAAAGAACTTGTCCGCTTTGTACAAGGGAGAAGAGGAGGATTTTCTTCGGGTTGACCCAAAGGGTGGATTTTCCATGTACAATCCTCCAAGCTGGGTGAGTGATCACATCTTCCCCATCCGTTTTATATCCCCATTTTTAAATATTTAATCTTAGTGATTTCGATGCAGGAACTGCGCCAGGCTGTCAAAGAAATAAACATCCCTCCTCCACAACCCGAGGACCCAGGACGGTCCCTCGACCCGGACTCACAAGAGGATCCGGAGTTTTCGGTGGATCTGATTGATGGAGTGTTCCATCAACTGAGCAAGGACAACGCCCTGGTGGCCATTACGCCCGATTATCCAGGGCTAATCTTGGCCTCCCAGAAACGGGAGGTCGAACCTGCGGCGACAAGCCAACGAGGGGCCGCAGGGCCCCGTGGGCAGAAAAGAGGTGCAGTCCGGACCGAGGCGTCAGCGCAAAGGTGTGGCGCACCCCCTTATCCGAGGTGTCGTACTTTCAGGGCATATTAACACTTGTGCTCTCTTCAGGACAAAAAGACCTCGCTGAACTATATTCGAAGAGACCACCAATCGCGCCTCCACCAGCCAGGCTCCAAAGCCTGGCCCGGAAGCGGGGCCGAACACAAGGTGCGCACCGGACGCTCCTCCGATGGAGGATGTGGACAGGTTGTCTGCCACCAACTCTGAGGTGGAGAGTGCCATGAACCACAGGCGTCGCCGGACAATTCTTCGTGACGCTTGTTTCTCCCAAGAGGCGTTAGATGCCTTTAAGTCGGGAGATGCGTACCTCCGTGCCGCTCAAAATGGTCTAACCAGAGCCACAAAGCAATATATAAAATACATACGGGTAGGAAAATTTTGGTAATTATATATATACCAGTAGCCCCCGAGACTTGAAACAGTTAAAGTAACTGATTTAAGGATCATTTGTTATGCAGGTTCTTACAAAAAAGAATTCCCTACTGTCTAAGCAGCTGGAAGAGTGCAAAGCCCAACTTGAGGCCGCACTAGCCACGGCAGGGGAGCCTAAGGAGACCCCCTCTGGTAATATACACTTCAAAAGATAAGTATTTTGCGAAGCACGGCTTTGGTGCGAATCTGACAAATGAAATTGCAGATGGTGCCGGATTGAATCTGGAAAGGCAACACCTACTACGCTAGCTAAAGGCTGGTGAGAGGGTGCTGTTAAAGGTGATGGGGGAGAAGAACAATCTCCGAGATGCCAACACCAAGCTGGGCGTCGAGCTGAAGGATGTTCGTGCCCAGCTGTCAGACTCCGTGAAGGAGAATCAGCGGCTTCGGCGCGACATATTTAGTAAGTGCTTGAACGAACCTTTTTAAAGAAAGTTCGGCGGGGAAGTCGACTAACAGAGCAATGTCTGTAGGTGTGCTGACAGGTCGTCCTGCAGAGGAGATGCCCGGTTCTACGGGTGACCTTCTTCCTGAGCTCTCGCAACTGCTCGATCGAGTTCGACAGGCGATGCGAGGCGTCGCCCAGGCCCTGTGGCCATCCGTCTCCATGCCCGAAGGTCTTGGAGAGCTTGCGGAGAAGCTAAAGGGAGCACGGCGGCACTTCCGATTATGGAAGATATCAGCCTGCCGTCAAGGCGCTAGGGAGGCCTAGGCGATGGTGAAGACGCGGTACGCAAAGGCTGACCCCAACCATATGGCCGAGGTCGGTCCTGTAGGGCCCGATGGGAAGGAGATCCCTGTAAGCTTAGTATACGGCCAAGTAGAGTTGGCCGCGAAGTATTCCCAGCAGGACTGTAAATTAGACAGCCTGCTAGATGGTATTGAAGAGGAATACAATCAGTCAAAATGACTATGTAATGTAATTGACATTTATGATGCCTTCTAGCCGGATTGTAGATCGTTTGTCATGGCCGACCTTTTCGCTTCAGCCTCGGGACCTGATGGTCCGGAGTGTGTCCGAATTCCCGTGCGGTTATATACGAACTGGGGAATGCATGGAGACCAGGCGTAGGGGTCATTAGTGCGTGAACAGACAAGTGCCCGACTAGTTATGTTATATTACATGGTTAGTAAGAAACATCTTCCAGGGAGAATAGTTCCGTTAGGGGTTCCTTTCCCTGGGAGGCATGCCCTAAAGTGCATGTCCATGCTGCGAAAAGAAACGCAGGAAAAACATCTGGGGGCATATAGATAAATAAAATAAAAAAGATCATCTTTAGTTCACCGACCGAATATTCCCTTAAGAACGCTAGCTTTCGGCTTCACCCAGTCCGAGGTACACATCCGGCTGACCCGGCAGTAACAATCGCAGAGGTGCTCCCTTTACCACCTAGCCGAACAATCGGGAACATAGGGGTAAGCACAGGAGCCAGGCAACCCAGCTTGGCCAAAACTCAAGTCATATCAATGCATATAATGGTGAATAAAAGGTACATGCGGAAGTGTGACACATGTGTTGGGTATGAAGCCCGTATAAATAAGCTTCTGTTTAAAGAAGCCCCCAGGTTTAATGAGCGCGGATAGCGCGTCACTTTATGAGCCTTTAAAGGCTATAATAAAGAGAGGGAGAGAGAAGAAGAGAAATGTAAGACAGGAAATATATAAAAAATGGACAGAGGAAGGAGACGAACATAGAGTCCGGCGCTAGGCATAGAATCTTCGAAGACGGGCTGCGTTCCATGGGTTCGGCTCGAGTCGGTTATCCGATGCATCTCGCAGGCGGTACGCTCCACCAGTTAGGACTTGGTCAATTATGAAGGGACCTTCCCACTTGGGCTTGAGTTTGTCTTTTTTCTTGTCCGGTAGTCGTAGAACTAATTCGCCAACGTTGTAATTTTTGGCCTGTACTTCTCTGCTTTGGTATCTTCGAGCCTGCTGTTGATAGAATGCGGAACGGGTTTTTGCCACGTCACGCTCCTCCTCCAATGCATCTAAGCTGTCCTGCCGATCGAGCTCGGCTTCTCTTTCTTCATACATGCGCACTCGAGGTGAGTCATGAATTATGTCGCAGGGCAGAACTGCCTCTGCGCCGTACACCATAAAGAATGGTGTGTATCCGGTGGTGCGATTCGGCGTGGTCCGCAGCCCCCAGAGTACGGAGTCAAGCTCCTCTACCCAGTGCGTGTTAGATTCCTTGAGGGATGATGAGGACATCAATACAATTGTTACACCCACAACCCCTGCTGCTATACATACTGGACCAATTACTAGAGCTCGTGCACGCCAACTAAATTACCAGGTACTTTCGTTTCTTGGTAATGATTCTAATGTTCATGAGAATATGATGCTGCCTAAATTGGATACATTTGTTTTGCTTACAAATGAAGGGCCTAGCTTGGAGAAGGATGAACATTGGAGCAAGAACAAGCATGGAGATGATGGCATGCGCAAGGGAAACAAGAACGGAGTTACAAGTGATGATTTCAGGACTTTGAAGCCACCATAATGGGTGCATGAAGCCTTGGACGAAATATACAAGATGCCACTTCATAAATTTCGTCCCGAGGCTATTTTAGGTGCTGCGTCACCTTATTATTGGGCCAGGCCCATGTAATTTCGAAATACATAAGTATAGGCTATTTTTAGAGTCCGTATGTGTGGGGAAACAAGAGATAGGGTTGATTTCGGACCCCTCCACCAAGGGCCACGAAATTCCCCCCCTCTTCCTCCATATATACAGCCCTTAGGGCATCGTTTAGACTTTGGGTTTTGTTTAGATTAAAAGTTCGCTATAGCTGCAACTTCGCGTACTTCGTTTGTGTTCAACGACCAGACAAAGACGTCACAGAACCCCACCTTGATCAATAAAGCTTTCATCTTATATTCGCAATATCCAGATTGCAATCTCAGTTTCTTGCTTGTTCTTCGTTTGCTCGAAGGAAACAGACCCTCGTGGTCAGGTTGATCGTGCTCCGGCGTGGTCAATAACCTCTCGGAGTTGGTTTAGCGATTGCTAAGGCGCGACGTCCACGCACGTTCGTAGTCGGATCGTCAAAGTCGACTGCCACCAAAGCGATATCCATCATCTCATCGAAAGACGGGACACCTTTGCCTCTATCAAACACCTTAAAGGGACCATCAGCACGTGGCATTAGCTTTGATTTGCGCAAATCAGGAAATCTATCCTTACGCAAATGTAACCAAACAAGATCTCCAGGTGCAAACACAACATGTTTTCTACCCTTATCTCCAGCAAGTTTATATTTAGCATTCATACGCTCAATGTTTTCCTTAGTTAACTCATGCATTTTTAAAATCAATTCAGCACGTTGTTTAGCATCAAAATTAACCTTCTCCGAAGATGGAAGAGGCAACAAATCAATAGGTGCACGAGGTAGGACACCATACACAACTTCAAAAGGGCACATCTTAGTAGTAGAATGCAATGAACGATTATAAGCAAATTCAATATGAGGCAAGCATTCCTCCCACATTTTCTTATTATTCTTCAAAACAGCCCTAAGCATAGTAGACAACGTTCTATTGACTACTTCAGTTTGTCCATCAGTTTGGGGGTGACAAGTAGTACTAAAAAGCAGTTTAGTCCCCAACTTAGCCCATAAACATCTCCAAAAGTGGCTAAGAAATTTAGTATCACGATCTGAAACAATAGTATTTGGCACACCATGCAAGCGAATAATTTCACGAAAGAACAAATCAGCAACATTAACAACATCATCGCTTTTATGACATGGTATAAAGTGTGCCATTTTCGAGAATCTATCCACGACAACAAATATGCTATCCCTCTCCTTCTTTGTTCGAGGTAAACCTAAAACAAAGTCCATAGATATATCCTCCCAAGGAACACTAGGTACAGGAAAAGGCATATATAAACCATGAGGATTGAGTCGTGACTTAGCTTTTTGACATGTAGTGCATCGAGCAATAAAACGCTCAACATCCCGTCTCATCTTTGGCCAAAAGAAATGTGTAGCAAGTACATCCTCCGTCTTCTTCACGCCAAAGTGTCCCATTAATCCTCCTCCATGCGCCTCCTGCAACAACAAAAGACGAACGGAGCTAGCTGGAATGCATAGCTTGTTAGCACAAAACACAAATCCATCGTTAACGACAAACTTGTTCCACATTCTTCCTTCTTTACAATTCTGCATTACATCTTTAAAATCAGCATCATGCACATATTGATCTTTGATGGTCTCCAAACCAAATATTTTGAAGTCAAGTTGTGAAAGCATAGTATAGCGACGAGACAATGCATCAGCAATAACATTTTCTTTTCCCTTCTTGTGTTTAATGACATAAGGGAAAGTCTCAATGAATTCAACCCATTTAGCATGTCTACGATTCAGTTTAGCTTGACTTTTAATATGTTTCAAAGATTCATGATCAGAATGTATAACAAATTCTTTGGGCCATAAATAATGTTGCCATGTTTCTAAAGTCCGAACAAGAGCATATAATTCTTTATCATAAGTAGAATAATTCAGACTAGGCCCACTCAATTTTTCAGAAAAGTATGCAACAGGTTTGCCATCTTGTAATAACACACCTCCTAATCCAATTCCACTAGCATCACATTCAAGCTCAAAAGTCTTATTAAAATCAGGAAGTTGGAGTAAAGGAGCATGTGTCAACTTATCTTTCATTACCGTGAAGGCTTCTTCCTGTGCGGTACCCCAAAGAAAAGGCACATCTTTCTTTGTAAGCTCATTGAGAGGTGCAGCAATGGTGCTGAAGTCTCTCACAAAACGCCTATAGAATCCAGCGAGGCCAAGAAAACTCCTCACTTGTGTGACCGTTTTGGGCTGCGGCCAACTCTCAATAGCTTCAATCTTGGCTTTATCAACTTCAATTCCCTGTGGAGTAACAACATAGCCAAGAAAAGATACTCGGTCGGTGCAAAAGGTGCACTTCCCAAGGTTACCGAACAAACGTGCATCACGTAGAGCAATAAAAACAGCACGTAAATGTTCCAAATGTTCTTCCAAAGATCTGCTATAAATCAATATGTCATCAAAGTAAACTACCACAAATCGTCCAATGAAAGCACGTAAAACTTCGTTCATTAATCTCATGAAAGTACTAGGTGCATTAGTTAACCCAAAAGGCATGACTAACCACTCATATAATCCAAACTAAGTTTTAAATGTTGTTTTCCATTCATCTCCCAATTTCATACGAATTTGATGGTAGCCACTACGCAAATCAACTTTGGAGAATATTGTAGAGCCACTCAATTCATCAAGCATATCATCTAGCCTAGGAATAGGATGACGATAACGAATAGTAATATTATTAATGCCTCTACAATCAACACACATACGTGATGTACCATCCTTTTTCGGCACTAGAATAATAGGAACAGCACAAGGACTAAGGGATTCGCGTATATAACCTTTGTCGAGAAGCTCTTGTACTTGACGCATAATCTCCTTCGTCTCCTCTGGATTGGTACGGTATGGTGCACGGTTTGGCAGTGAAGCACCGGGAATTAAGTCAATCTGATGCTCAATCCCTCGAATAGGCGGTAATCCCGGTGGCACGTCTTGTGGAAAAACGTCAGCGAACTTGATAGAGGCAAAGGTGTCCCGTCTTTCGATGAGATGGTGGATTTCGCTTTGGTGGAAGTCGACTTTGACGATCCGACTACGAACGTGCGAGGACGTCGCGCCTTAGCAATCGCTAAACCAACTCCGAGAGGTTATTGACCACGCCGGAGCACGATCAACCTGACCACGAGGGTCTGTTTCCTGCGAGCAAACGAAGAACAAGCAAGAAACTAAGATTGCAATCTGGATATTGCGAATATAAGATGAAAGCTTTATTGATCAAGGTGGGGTTCTGTGACGCCTTTGTCTGGTCGTTGAACACAAACGAAGTACGCGAAGTTGCAGCTATGGCGAACTTTTAATCTAAACAAAACCCAAAGTCTAAACGATGCCCTAAGGGCTGTATATATGGAGGAAGAGGGGGGAATTTCGTGGCCCTTGGTGGAGGGGTCCGAAATCAACCCTATCTCTTGTTTCCCCACACATATGGACTCTAAAAATAGCCTATACTTATGTATTTCGAAATTACATGGGCCTGGCCCAATAATAAGGTGTCGCAGCACCTAAAATAGCCTCGGGACGAAATTTATGAAGTGGCATCTTGTATATTTCGTCCAAGGCTTCATGCACCCATTATGGTGGCTTCAAAGTCCTGAAATCATCACTTGTAACTCCGTTCTTGTTTCCCTTGCGCATGCCATCATCTCCATGCTTGTTCTTGCTCCAATGTTCATCCTTCTCCAAGCTAGGCCCTTCATTTGTAAGCAAAACAAATGTATCCAATTTAGGCAGCATCATATTCTCATGAACATTAGAATCATTACCAAGAAACGAAAGTACCTGGTAATTTAGTTGGCGTGCACGAGCTCTAGTAATTGGTCCAGTATGTATAGCAGCAGGGGCTGTGGGTGTAACAATTGTATTGATGTCCTCATCACGCTGCTACTACTGTTGGTGCTTCTTTGGCTCCTGCTACTGCTGCTGCTGGTACCCAGGAGGATGATGAGTATGCGGGCGATTATGAGGATGAGGTTGATCAAAATCAGATCTACGAGCAGCCACCAGCACAACCACCAGCAGGTCGACCTCAGGTATATATTCGTAATGGTAGGCCTGCACCACCACCTCAGGTACGAGATGATGTCCACATTCCTAAACTGAAATTGAATATTCCACCATTTGAGGGTAGATATGTTCCTGATATATATCTTACTTGGGAGTTAGAAACTGAACAACGATTTACATGTTTACAATATCCTGAGGAGAGACGAGTTGCTGCTGCTGTTTGTGCTTTCACTAGTTTTGCATGTGTATGGTGGTCTGAACATTGTAGATTATATCCTATTCCAACTACTTGGGCTGCTTTGAAAACTGCTATGCGTACTCGTTGGGTTCCACCATATTATCAACGTGAATTGCTTCAAAAATTGCAGCGTTTAAGACAAGGGAAAAATTCTGTAGAAGAATATTATCAGGAATTACAAACTGGCATGATTAGATGTGGTATTGTTGAGGAGAATGAAGCTATGCTTGCACGTTTTCTGGGTGGATTAAATAGAGAGATTCAGACCATTCTAGACTATAAGGAGTATACTAATATCACTCGTTTATTCCATCTTGCTTGTAAAGCTGAACGTGAAGTGCAGGATCGACAAGCATTGGGGCGAGCTAACTTTTCTGTAGGCCGACCTTCATCATGGACACCATGTGCATCTTCTACTTCAACTGCACCAGCACCTCCATCCGGTGCCACCTCCAGCCGTGATACAAGAAAACAGGCACAACCACCATTATCTGCCAAGAGCGCACCTGCGGGGCCTGCACAGCGTTCTTCTTCTTCCATGGCATCAACAGGGCACACAAGTGATATTATTTGTCGTCGTTGTAAGGGAGGAGGTCATTATGCGAGAGAATGCAAATCTCCGCGTGTGATGATTGCTACCGCGGATGGGGGATATGAGTCCGCTAGTGACTATGATGAGGAGACTTTGGCTCTTATTACACGTGAAGAACATGGTGGAGATGATTCTGATCATGAGACGCAATACATGGCTCCTGAAGACGCTGACAGGTATGAATGTTTAGTTGCTCAACGTGTTTTGAGTGTGCAGGTCACACAAGCTGAGCAAAATCAGAGGCACAATTTGTTCCATACCAAGGGAGTTGTGAAGGAACGTTCTGTGCGCGTCATCATAGACGGAGGGAGCTGCAACAACTTGGCTAGCATGGAGATGGTGGAGAAGCTTGCTCTCACCACAAGACCACATCCACATCCTTACTACATCCAATGGTTCAACAACAGCGGCAAGGTTAAGGTAACACGTACTGTTCGTGTGCATTTTAGTATCTCTACATATGTTGATTATGTTGATTGTGATGTGGTACCTATGCAAGCATGTTCCTTATTACTTGGTAGACCATGGCAATTTGATAAAAATTCTGTACACCATGGTAGAAACAATCACTATACTCTTGCTCATAAGGATAAAAATATTACTTTGCTTCCTATGACTCCTGATTCCATTTTGCAAGATGATATTAATAGAGCTAATAAAGCACAACAGGAGAAGAATAAGAGTGAAAATCAGATTGTGGCAAAAGAATTTGAGCAACAAATGAAGCCTAATAATAAACCATCTAGTGTTGCTTCTGAAATTAAATTGAAAAGTGCATGTTTATTTGCCACCAAATCTGATATTGATGAGCTAGATTTCAGCAAATCTGTTTGCTATGCTTTTGTGTGCAAAGAGGCATTATTTTCACTCGAGGACGTGCCTTCCTCTTTGCCTCCTGCTGTCACTAACATTTTGCAGGAGTTCGCTGACGTTTTTCCACAAGACGTGCCACCGGGATTACCGCCTATTCGAGGGATTGAGCATCAGATTGACTTAATTCCCAGTGCTTCACTTCCAAACCGTGCACCATACCGTACCAATCCAGAGGAGACGAAGGAGATTATGCGTCAAGTACAAGAGCTTCTCGACAAAGGTTATATACGCGAATCCCTTAGTCCTTGTGCTGTTCCTATTATTCTAGTGCCGAAAAAGGATGGTACATCACGTATGTGTGTTGATTGTAGAGGCATTAATAATATTACTATTCGTTATCGTCATCCTATTCCTAGGCTAGATGATATGCTTGATGAATTGAGTGGCTCTACAATATTCTCCAAAGTTGATTTGCGTAGTGGCTACCATCAAATTCGTATGAAATTGGGAGATGAATGGAAAACAGCATTTAAAACTAAGTTTGGATTATATGAGTGGTTAGTCATGCCTTTTGGGTTAACTAATGCACCTAGTACTTTCATGAGATTAATGAACGAAGTTTTACGTGTTTTCATTGGACGATTTGTGGTAGTTTACTTTGATGACATATTGATTTATAGCAGATCTTTGGAGGAACATTTGGAACATTTACGTGCTGTTTTTATTGCTCTACGTGATGCACGTTTGTTTGGTAACCTTGGGAAGTGCACCTTTTGCACCGACTGAGTATCTTTTCTTGGCTATGTTGTTACTCCACAGGGAATTGAAGTTGACAAAGCCAAGATTGAAGCTATTGAGAGTTGGCCGCAGCCCAAAACGGTCACACAAGTGAGGAGTTTTCTTGGCCTCGCTGGATTCTATAGGCGTTTTGTGAGAGATTTCAGCACCATTGCTGCACCTCTCAATGAGCTTACAAAGAAAGATGTGCCTTTTCTTTGGGGTACCGCACAGGAAGAAGCGTTCACGGTATTGAAAGATAAGTTGACACATGCTCCTTTACTCCAACTTCCTGATTTTAATAAGACTTTTGAGCTTGAATGTGATGCTAGTGGAATTGGATTAGGAGGTGTGTTATTACAAGATGGCAAACCTGTTGCATACTTTTCTGAAAAATTGAGTGGGCCTAGTCTGAATTATTCTACTTATGATAAAGAATTATATGCTCTTGTTCGGACTTTAGAAACATGGCAACATTATTTATGGCCCAAAGAATTTGTTATACATTCTGATCATGAATCATTGAAACATATTAAAAGTCAAGCTAAACTGAATCGTAGACATGCTAAATGGGTTGAATTCATTGAGACTTTCCCTTATGTCATTAAACACAAGAAGGGAAAAGAAAATGTTATTGTTGATGCTTTGTCTCGTCGCTATACTATGCTTTCACAACTTGACTTCAAAATATTTGGTTTGGAGACCATCAAAGATCAATATGTGCATGATGCTGATTTTAAAGATGTAATGCATAATTGTAAAGAAGGAAGAATGTGGAACAAGTTTGTTGTTAACGATGGATTTGTGTTCCGTGCTAACAAGCTATGCATTCCAGCTAGCTCCGTTCGTCTTTTGTTGTTGCAGGAGGCACATGGAGGAGGATTAATGGGACACTTTGGCGTGAAGAAGACGGAGGACGTACTTGCTACACATTTCTTTTGGCCAAAGATGAGACGGGATGTTGAGCGTTTTATTGCTCGCTGCACTACATGTCAAAAAGCTAAGTCACGCCTCAATCCTCATGGTTTATATATGCCTTTGCCTGTACCTAGTGTTCCTTGGGAGGATATATCTATGGACTTTGTTTTAGGTTTACCTCGAACAAAGAAGGGGAGGGATAGCATATTTGTTGTCGTGGATAGATTCTCGAAAATGGCACACTTTATACCATGTCATAAAAGCGATGATGCTGTTAATGTTGCTGATTTGTTCTTTCGTGAAATTATTCGCTTGCATGGTGTGCCAAATACTATTGTTTCAGATCGTGATACTAAATTTCTTAGCCACTTTTGGAGATGTTTATGGGCTAAGTTGGGGACTAAACTGCTTTTTAGTACTACTTGTCACCCCCAAACTGATGGACAAACTGAAGTAGTCAATAGAATGTTGTTTACTATGCTTAGGGCTGTTTTGAAGAATAATAAGAAAATGTGGGAGGAATGCTTGCCTCATATTGAATTTGCTTATAATCGTTCATTGCATTCTACTACTAAGATGTGCCCTTTTGAAGTTGTGTATGGTTTCCTACCTCGTGCACCTATTGATTTGTTGCCTCTTCCATCTTCGGAGAAGGTTAATTTTGATGCTAAACAACGTGCTGAATTGATTTTAAAAATGCATGAGTTAACTAAGGAAAACATTGAGCGCATGAATGCTAAATATAAACTTGCTGGAGATAAGGGTAGAAAACATGTTGTGTTTGCACCTGGAGATCTTGTTTGGTTACATTTGCGTAAGGATAGATTTCCTGATTTGCGCAAATCAAAGTTAATGCCACGTGCTGATGGTCCCTTTAAGGTGTTAGAGCAAATAAATGATAATGCATATAAACTTGAGCTGCCTGCAGATTTTGGGGTTAGTCCCACTTTTAACATTGCAGATTTGAAGCCTTATTTGGGTGAGGAAGATGAACTTCCGTCGAGGACGACTTCATTTCAAGAAGGGGAGGATGATGAGGACATCAATACAATTGTTACACCCACAACCCCTGCTGCTATACATACTGGACCAATTACTAGAGCTCGTGCACGCCAACTAAATTACCAGGTACTTTCGTTTCTTGGTAATGATTCTAATGTTCATGAGAATATGATGCTGCCTAAATTGGATACATTTGTTTTGCTTACAAATGAAGGGCCTAGCTTGGAGAAGGATGAACATTGGAGCAAGAACAAGCATGGAGATGATGGCATGCGCAAGGAAACAAGAACGGAGTTACAAGTGATGATTTCAGGACTTTGAAGCCACCATAATGGGTGCATGAAGCCTTGGACGAAATATACAAGATGCCACTTCATAAATTTCGTCCCGAGGCTATTTTAGGTGCTGCGTCACCTTATTATTGGGCCAGGCCCATGTAATTTCGAAATACATAAGTATAGGCTATTTTTAGAGTCCGTATGTGTGGGGAAACAAGAGATAGGGTTGATTTCGGACCCCTCCACCAAGGGCCACGAAATTCCCCCCCTCTTCCTCCATATATACAGCCCTTAGGGCATCGTTTAGACTTTGGGTTTTGTTTAGATTAAAAGTTCGCCATAGCTGCAACTTCGCGTACTTCGTTTGTGTTCAACGACCAGACAAAGGCGTCACAGAACCCCACCTTGATCAATAAAGCTTTCATCTTATATTCGCAATATCCAGATTGCAATCTCAGTTTCTTGCTTGTTCTTCGTTTGCTCGCAGGAAACAGACCCTCGTGGTCAGGTTGATCGTGCTCCGGCGTGGTCAATAACCTCTCGGAGTTTGGTTTAGCGATTGCTAAGGCGCGACGTCCTCGCACGTTCGTAGTCGGATCGTCAAAGTCGACTTCCACCAAAGCGATATCCCTCATCTCATCGAAAGACGGGACACCTTTGCCTCTATCAAGGGACCGCACTAATCTGGGTTTAATGCCGCTCATGATAAGACCATTTGCATGTTCGACCTGGCCGTTAGTTTGTGGGTGATAGACGGAAGCATAATCGAGCTTGATGCCCATGTTTTTGCACCAGAGTTTTACCTCGTCGGCCGTCAAGTTCGTGCCGTTATCAGTGTGATGCTGTGGGGAACGCCGTAACGGTGTACGACCCCGGATATAAAGTCTATCACCGGTCCGGATTCGGTAGTCTTAACAGGCTTGGCTTCTATCCATTTGGTGAATTTATCCACCATGACCAGTAAGTATTTTTGCTTGTGGGTTCCGCCTTTAAGGGGTCCAACCATGTCAAGCCCCCAGACCGCGAAGGGCCAAGTAATGGGGATAGTTCGGAGGGTGGTGGGTGGCATATGGCTTTTGTTTGCAAGGAGCTGGCAACCGATGCATCGTTGGACTAAGTCCTGAGCGTCTGCCCGGGCCGTCGGCCAATAAAAGCCCGTACGGAAGGCCTTGCTTACAAGGGACCGAGCTGCAGCGTGATGACCGCCTAGTCCGGCATGAATTTCAGCCTGGAGGTTCCGCCCCTCCTCTTCGGAGATGCACCTTTGAAGGACTCCGGTAGTGCTTTTCTTATAAAGCTCTCCCTCGTGGACTCTGTAGGCTTTGGATCGCTGCACTATGCAGCGTGCCTCATTTTGGTCCTCGGGGAGTTCCTGCCTAGTGAGGTAGGCGAGGAATGGTTCTGTCCATGGGGCGATGACGGCCATTATTACGTGGGTTGAAGGTGTTATTTCATTGGCAGGGCCTCCGATTGTGTCAGAATGTTCGGTGTCGGGTAGTGCGGTTGGGTCCGGGGTGTTGTTGCTCGGCTCCCCTTCCCATACTACGGATGGCTTGAACAGCCTTTCCAAGAAGATGTTGGGGGGACTACATCGCGTTTTGCGCCGATGCGTGCCAGGACATCTGCCGCCTGATTATTTTCCCGGGCTATATGATGAAATTCAAGCCCCTCGAACCGAGCTGACATTTTTAGGACGGCGTTACGGTAAGCTGCCATTTTTGGATCCTTGGCATCAAAGTCTCCATTTATTTGGGATTGCGAGGTTCGAGTCCCCGCGCACCTCTAGGCGTTGAATGCCCATGGATACTACCATCCGGAGACCATGTAAAAGGGCCTCATATTCGGCTGCATTGTTGGAGTCCGTGTACATAATCTGGAGTACGTATTGAACTGTGTCTCCTGTGGGGGACGTCAGAATGATGCCAGCGCCCAGTCCGGCCAACATCTTGGAGCCTTCAAAATGCATGATCCAATTTGAATATGTGCCGTACTCTTTAGGGAGTTCGGCCTCCATCCATTCTGCGACGTAGTCGGCCAAGACTTGCGACTTGATGGCTCGCCGTGGCTTATAAGTTATGTCGAACGGGAGGAGCTCAATGGCCCATTTTGCAATCGGGCCCGTTGCGTCACGGTTGTTTATAATATCGTTAAGTGGTACTTCCGAGGCTACTGTTATTGAACACTCTTGAAAGTAGCGTCGTAGCTTCCGGGATGCCATGAATACCGCGTACGCGATCTTTTGATAATGCGGGTACCGTGATTGGCAAGGAGTGAGGACAGTAGACACATAATAGACCGGCTTTTGAAGGGGGGATCTGTGTCCGTCCGCTTCTCGTTCGACGACGAGCATTGCGCTTACAACCTAATGTGTTGCTGCAATGTATAATAGCATTGGTTCGCCAATATTTGGTGCGGCCAGGACTAGGTCTGTTGCAAGTATGGCTTTTATTTCGTCGAGTCCGACCCTGGATGCATCCGTCCATTCGAAGTGTTCGATGTGCTGAAGGAGGCGGAAAGGGGTAGGGCCTTTTCTCCCAAGCGGGAGATAAAGCGGCTTAGACCCGCTACGCATCCGGTTAACTTTTGTATTTGTTTGAGGTCCTTTGGGATATCCAATTGTGACAGAGCTCGGATCTTGGCTTGCTTCAATTCCTCTACCGGATACAATGAAGCCCAAGAGCTTTCCGGCGGGAACGCCGAAAACGCATTTTTCCGGGTTGAGCTTGATGTCGTATGTTCGGAGGTTATCAAATGTGAGCCTCAAGTCGTCTACTAGAGATTCGACATGTCTTGTTTTGACGACCACATCATCTACATATGCCTCCACTGTTTTGCCGATCCGGCTTGCCAGACATGTCTAAATCATGCGCTGATATGTTGCGCCGGCGTTTTTGAGCCCAAAGGGCATTGTGTTGAAGCAAAATGGGCCGTATGGAGTGATAAATGCCGTTGCGGATTGGTCTGATTCTGCCATCTTGATTTTATGGTAGCTGGATTATGCATCGAGGAAACACAACGAATCGTGTCCTACGGTAGCGTTGATAATTTGATCGATGCGGGGGAGGGGGAAGGGATCCTTTGGGCAAGCCTTGTTAAGGTCTTTATAATCAACGCACAGGCGCCAGGATTTTTCCTTCTTTGGTACCATCACCAGGTTTGCCAGCCAGTCCGGATGTTTTATATCTCTGATGAATCCGGCCTCCAATAGCTTTGCTAGCTCCTCTCCCATAGCCTGTCTCTTAGGTTCGGAAAAATGCCGAAGAGCCTGTTTGACAGGTTTGAATCCTGTTTGGATATTTAAGTTGTGCTCGGCCAGCCTGCGTGGGATTCCTGGCATGTCTGAAGGGTGCCAGGCGAAAATGTCCTCGTTTTCTCGTAGGAACTCTCGCAGTGCGGCGTCTACATCAAGGTTTAACTGTGCCCCGATGGAAGCTGTTTTATTTGGGTCCATTGGATGGACATGGAATTTGACTATTTCGTTCGCCGGTTTAAAGGAGGTGGACCTGGATCTTTTGTCGAGTACCACATCGTCCCTATTCACCATAGAGCGCAGCGCAGTCAGTTCCTCAGCCGCTAGGGCTTCGGATAGTGCCTCGAGGGCTAGTGCGGCTGTCTTGTTTTCGGCGCGGAGTGCTATGTCCGGATCACTATCGAGAGTGATGATCCCGTTAGGCCCGGGCATTTTGAGCTTCATGTACCCGTAGTGGGGTATTGCTTGGAAGATTGTAAACGCTTCCCACCCTGGCAGAGCGTGATAACCGCTGCTGAACGGAGCCACATGGAACGTGATCTCTTCAGACCTGTAATTATCCAGCATGCTCCCAGGGCGGCGAAGTGATCCAAGAGCTCGTTTATGGAAGGAAGATCCATTAGATCTAACTGCTCGGCGAGTTCCGAACTGACATGAAGATTGTTTTCGATGGCTCGAGAGGTCATCGTCGGCGCAGAGGCCGAACAGGCGGTCATAAGAAAACCACCTAGCCGGAGGGTTTGGCCGACAGCCAAAGCTCCCTTAGCAACGGTGCTGTCTTTAAAGACGGGGCGAGGCATCCTTCCTGATGGCGACGACACAGAGGAACTCTCAATGAAAGCACCAGTGTAGGTGTCAAAACTGGCGGATCTCGGGTAGGGGGTCCCGAACTGTGCGTCTAGGCTGGATGGTAGCAGGAGGCAAGGGGCACGAAGTTTTACCCAGGTTCGGGCCCTCTCGATGGAGGTAAAACCCTACGTCTTGCTTGATTAATATTGATGATATGGGTAGTACAAGAGTAGATCTACCGCGAGATCGAGGAGGCTAAACCCTAGAAGCTAGCCTATGGTATGATTGTTGATGTGTATGTTGTCCTACGGACTAGAACCCTCCGGTTTATATAGACACCGGATAGGGTTAGGGTTACATAGAGTCGGTTACAATGGAGGAGATCTAAATATCCGCATCGCCAAGCTTGCCTTCCACGCCAAGGAAAGTCCCTTCCGGACACGGGCCGGAGTCTTCAATCTTGTATCTTCATAATCCTGGAGTCCGGCTGAAGGTATAGTCCGGCCATCCGGACACCCCCTAATCCAGGACTCCCTCACCCACCTTCATCAATAAAGCTTTCCTCTTATATTCGCAATATCCAGATTGCAATTTCAATTTCTTACTTGTTCTTCGTTGCTTGCAGGAAATAGACCCTCGTGGTCAGGTTGATCATGCTCCGGCATGGTCAATAACCTCTCGGAGTTGGTTTAGCGATTGCTAAGGCGCGACGTCTCGCACGTTTGTAGTCGAATCGTCAAAGTTGACTTCCACCAAAACGATAGCCACCATCTCATCGAAATATCGGGCCCCTCGTCTCTATCACGTAGCATGCACTTATGGTGAACCGTTATGTGATGAAGTTGGAGCATGATTTATTTATTTATTGTTATCCTTTGTGTGGAGGTTGTGAGCGCGCGATGGTTAACTCCTACCAACCTCTCCCCTAGGAGCATGCATATTAGTACTTTGTTTCGATGGCTAATAAACTTTTGCAATAAGTATGTGAGTTCTCTGTCACTAATGTTGAGTCCATGGATTATACGCACTCTCACCCTTCTATCATTGCTAGCCTCTCTAGTACCGCGCAACTTTTGTCGGTGCACTAAAACTCCTCAAAACAGCCACCATACCTACATATTATGACATTTCCATAGCCATTCCGAGATATATTGCCATGCAACATCCATCGTTCTGTTTTATTATGACACATACCATCATTGTCATATTGTTCTCATATGCATGGGGCATTCATGTAGAGTCATATCTTTGTTCTAGTATCGAGTTGTAAGTAAATAAAGTGTGATGATCATCATTATTATAGCATTGTCCCATGTGAGGGAAGGATGATTAAAGCTATGATTCCCTCACAAGTTGGGATGAGTCTCCGGGCTTTAAGAAATTAAAAGAGGCCAAAGAAGCCCAAATAAAAATGAGGCCAAAGAAGCCCAAACAAAAAAAATGAGAGAAAATGAGAGAAGGGACAATGTTACTATCCTTTTCCACACTTGTGCTTTAAAATAGCACCATGTTCTTCATGATAGAGAGTCTCTTACTTTCTCACTTACATATACTAGTGGGGATTTTTCATTATAGAACTTGGCTTGTATATTCCAATGATGGGCTTCCTCAAATTGCCCTAGGTCTTCATGAGCAAGCGAGTTGGATGCACACCCACTTAGTTTTCTTTTGAGCTTTCATACACTTATAGCTTTAGTGCATCCGTTGCATGGCAATCCCTACTCACTTGCATTGATATCAATTGATCGGCATCTCCATAGCCCATTAATTTGCCGAGTTGATGTGAGACGTTCTCCTTTTTTGTCTTCTCCACAACCACCATATTATATTCCACCTATAGTGTTATATCCATGGCTCACACTCGTGTATTGCATGAAAGTTAAAAATGTTTGAGAACACCAACAGTATGAAACAATTGCTTGACTAACACCGGGGATTGTGCATGATAAAATACTTTGTGTGATGAAGATAGAGCATAGTCAGACTATATGATTTTGTAGGGATAACTTTCTTTGGCCATGATATTTTGAGAAGACATGATTGCTTTATTAGTATGCTTGGAGTATTATTGTCTTTATGTCAATATTAAACACTTGTTTTGAATCTTATGGATCTAAATATTCATGCCACAATAAGAAGAATTACATGGATACTAGAATTTCACATCAAAAATTCTGTTTTTATCATTTACCTACTCGAGGACGAGCAGGAATTAAGCTTGGGGATGCTTGATACGTCTCTAATGTATCTATATTTTTTTATTGTTCCATGCTATTATATTATCTGTTTTCGATGTTTCATATGCATTAATATGCTATTTCATATCAATTTGGGACTAACCTATTAACCTAGAGCCCAGTGCCAGTTTCTGTTTTTTCCTTGTTTTTGACTTCTATAGAAAAGGGATATCAAACAGTGTCCAAATGGAATAAAACTTTACGGTGATTTTTCTTGGACTAGAAGAAACCCACGAGACTTGGAGAGGAGGCGAGAAGACCCAGAAGGTGGCCACAAGCCATGGGGGCGCACCCCAAGGGGGGCGCCCCCTGGCTCGTGCGCCCCTCGTGGACCGTCTTGGCGTAATCTCTGCACTATAAATCCTCGAATATCCCCCCATACCGGAGGGCACACCAAAAATACTTTTCCTCCGCCGCAAGCTTTTGTTCCCGTGCCCATCTTGGGGCCTTTTCCGGCACTCAACCGGAGGGGAATTAGATCACGAAGGGCCTCTACATCAACCTTGCCGCCCCGTCGATGAAGCGTGAGTAGTTTATCACGGACCTAAGGGTCCATAGCTAGTAGCTAGATGGATTCTTCTCTCTTTTTGTTCTTCAATACAATGTTCACATCGATGTTCTTCGAGATCTATTCAATGTAATCTTGTTTTGCGGTGCATTTGTTGAGATCCGATGAATTGTGGATTTATGATCAGATTATGTATGAATATTATTTGATTCTTCTATGAACTCTTTTATGCATGATTAAGATATTTTGTATTTCTCTTCGAACTATCGGTTTGGTTTGGCCAACTAGATTGGTTTTTCTTGCAATGGGAGAGGTGCTTAGTTTTGGGTTCAATCTTGCAATGTCCTCACCCGGTGATAGAAGGGGTGGCGAGGCACGTATGGTATTGTTGCCATCAAGGATAAAAAGACGGGGTTTATATCATACTGCTTGAGTTTATCCCGCTACATCATGTCATCTTGCTTAAGGCGTTACTCCGTTCTTATGAACTTAATACTCTAGACGCATGCTGGATAGCGGTGAATGTGTTGAGTAATAGTAGTAGATGCAGGCAGGAGTCGGTCTACTTGTCACGGGCATGATGCCTATATTCATGAACATTGCCTTAGATATCGTCATAATTATGCATTTTTCTATCAATTGCTCAACAGTAATTTGTTTACCCACCATATGTTTTCTTCAAGAGAGAAGCCTCTAGTGAAACCTATGCCCCCGGGGTCTATATTCCATCATATATTTTCAGATCTGCAAACCAAAAAACCCAAAAATACCTTGCTGCAATTTATTTATATTTACTTTAGTTTGCTCTTTTATTTATCTTTTATACATATCTCTATTGGATCTCACTCTTGTTCGTGACCATGAAGGGATTTACAGCCCTTTTTTTGCATTGTGTGCAAGTGTTTGTTAGTTTGTGCAGGTGCATATATTGGAGACTTGCTTGTGCCTCCTACTGGATTGATACCTTGGTTCTTAAATGAGGGAAATATTTATCCCTACTTTGCTACATTACCCTTTCCTCTTCAAGGGAAAAATCAACGCAAGCTCAAGAAGTAGCACATGACAAGAGCATAGGCAACGGAAAAGGTAAAGCATGAAATTTGCAAGAAAGTAAAGGGATGGGATTAGAGTATGCAAACGGAATGGATACACAGAGAATTTTTGGTGTGGTTCTGATAGATGGTGCTATCGTACGTCCACGTTGATGGAGACTTCAACCCACGAAGTGTAATGGTTGCGCGAGTCCACGGAGAGCTCCACCCACGAAGGGTCCACGAAGAAGCAACCTTGTCTATCCCACCATGGCCATCTCCCATGAAGTACTTGCCTCACTCAGGTAGATCTTCACGAAGTAGGCGATCTCCTTGCCCTTACAAACTTTTTGGTTCAACTCCACATCACGACGGAGGCTCCCAAGCAACACCTAACCAATCTAGGAGACACCACTCTCCAAAAGGTAATAGATGGTGTGTAGATGATGAAATCCTTGCTCTCGTGCTTCAAATGATAGTCTCCCCAACACTCAACTCTCTCACAGAGATTTGGCTATGGTGGAAGAAGGATTTGAGTGGAAAGCAACTTGGGGGAGGCTAGAAATCAAGGTTCAAATGGTTTAAATGGAATCTCTTGATCTCAACACATGAGTAGGTGGTTCTCTCTCACAAAATGAATGGTGGCAGTGTAGGCACGTTCTGATGGCTTCCCTCAATGAGGAAGAAGGGGTGGAGGGTATATATAGCTTCCACAAAAATCCAGTCGTTACACACTTTTGACTCATCTCGGTGGCACCGATTAGGAAACTCGGTGGCACCGATCTGTTGAAAAATATGAACATTAGGAATCTCGGTGGGACCGACTGAAACAACTCAGTGGGACCGACGTGCTAGGGCTTAGGGAAAACATCATCTCGATGGCGCCGATTACATCAACTTGGTGGGACCGAAGTGAAGCAATAAGCAATAGAGAGTTTGTCAAGCCAACTCGGTGAGACCGATTGCATAAAATCGGTAGGACTGAAGTGAATGCAATAGATTACAAAGCGCTCACAAGGCCATCTCGGTGGGACCGAGATCCATATCGGTGTGACCGAACTATTAGGGTTTCTGGCAGTGGCTATGTCAAATGAACTTGGTGGCTCCGGGTAAAAAGAATCGGTGGGGCCGGGTTTGGAATTAGGTTTTGGACATATTTGGATGGAGAAAGTGACTGATGGTTTTTGGAGCAATATCACTAAGCACATTGAGCAAATAGATCATTAAGCAACAGCTCATGCCCTTTTAATAGTATTGGCTTTACTATGGACTCAATGTGGTCTTGGATCACTTAAATAGAAATGAAGAGTCTTGAGCTTTTGCCAATCTTTGTCCTTATCATTTTGAAGAGGTTCCACATCCTCTTGTCCTTGTCACCCCACTGTTGAACTTGTCTGAAATGTACTAGATAAAACTATTAGTCCAACAAAAGATATATTTACATTAATTACCAAAATCACCCAGGGAGGACATGTGCTTTCAATCTCCCCCTTTTTGGTAATTGATGACAACATACATCAAAGCTTCAAGTAAATGATCTGAAGAGTAGTAAGTAAAGCTTTGGAAGAACATGTAACATGCATAAGCTCCCCCTACATGTGTGCAATCATGTAATGATAAAATTGAACAACATGTGAATGCACATCATGACAAGGCAAGCAATGAGTTACATGTATCTTGGCTATATGCATCGGAGCAAAGAATTGAGTGAGATGTACCTTCATGTTTATGAATCCCTCTTGCAAACAGTATGTGCAAAATCAAGAGATCATCATACACATGAGTGTGATGCATATACTTACCTTGTGGTTCTCGAGCTGACTCTTGAAGAAGAAATCTTAAGAAAACAAGGTTAAATAACACAGGAAAACTCCAAACAAGAAGGATTCCAAGATCCACAAGAATACCAAGACCGGAATGACATGTGATAGGTGAGTACCATAGAGTGAGTACTTCATTCAAATATGGACATGTCCCCAAGAACTTAAAGATTTACAATAAATTCTAAGGATTTTTCTCCCCTTAAACATGGACTCTTTCTCCACATGAATCTAACATTGGTTAATGGGAGAATGTAGGGTGAGATAAAATAAGAGCAGAGATAGATAAAACAACTAGAGCAGTAATGGATAAGATCAAAAAATATGTCAAAACAAATACTAACATGTCTTTCCCCTCTTAAAGACATGTGACTTCTCTCATCTTATGATATTGCACCTCTCTCCCTTTCTTAGAAGAGTTTTGTAAGCTTTGATGTGCTCTCTCTCCCCCTTTGAAATCAATTTCCAAGAAGGGTAGTGTTCATGGATATGAGTCAAGTGAGTATGATCCTTGAGAGACACAAGCAAGCATAATGTAGCTCAAGATGCAGATAGAGGAAAAGAATCATTGAGTGGAGCTGAAGAAAATAGGCAATATAAGATGGCAAAAAGATTTCTCAGCAGTGAAATCGGTGGCGTCGATCTATTTCAATCAGTGACTCCGAGATAGCAGAGCCACTAAAGGTGGTCATCGGTGAGACCGAGTTTCTCCATGTTGGTAGAACCAATGAACTGTGTACGAGAAAACCTTGTGCTTCGGTCTGGCCGATGGGCTTGGATCGGTGGAACCGAGTTCACCTTAGAGGAAAATTTTGTCAACTCAGCTCACTTGTAAATGAAATTTCACAAATATTTTCAAGGAATTTTCATAGAGATTTGCAATGAATTAAAACTATAGAGACAGAAATAAAATGCAGAAAGCAGAAGGAGATCTAGATGAAGTTTTTTTTATTTATAAGGGAAACACAATGGTAAGAAGAAATGCAAAAGAAATGCAATGAACAAAATAACACTAGAGAACTTCATCTAGAGATGGTCGGTGACAAGGTCACCTATGTTAGAGTATATTGACTTAGGAGTAGAGTGAGATCACTTGATTGTAGGTCATACTCATTGTTAAGCTCGAAATGGGGTTGCCATTTTTCATTTTAGCGTCTTGATGTATTCACATCTTGTTGAGTTGCTTTAACTCATGATTTGGAGCAAAGCTTCTCTAAGATGGAATGACATACCTTGGGTTGTGGTGTTGATCTTGATCATCTGGTTGAACTTATGTTGGATGCTCAAGGTCGAAGTAAACCTTCAACGGTTGGGAGCGTCCTCTGGAGTTGAAGTTCATCTTCCTACATAGGTTAGTCTTGCAAGGAATAGCACTTGTGTATCCAAATTGACAATCATGAAATTTGACATATTGAAATAGTCAAAGGATATGTTGAGTGAGTTCATGCTTCCTCAATTTCAACAACCAAATCATAAATACTTGGTGATGTAGAGATTGCTCAAGATGTGAGTGATTTGCAATCTCATAGATTTAGGCTCATCCAAGTACCTACAAGGGTTAGATAACATACAAGGGTGCAAATATATCCAAGATAGATGGTCTTCATCATAAGAGAAACATCAACGATTAGTTACATATGCTCATGCCTTGCATGTATCCACATGGAAACTCTATTCCATGTTTGAGGCATCAATGATATTCAATTCACCTCCTAATCGACAAAATATCTTTTCATCAAGCGGTTTGGTGAAGATATCCGCCAATTGCTTGTCAGTACGAACATGTTTAAGATCGATATCTCCTTTAGCAACATGATCATGAATGAAATGGTGACGAAGTTCAATATGCTTAGTTCGAGAATGTTGCATGAGATTGTGAGAAATCTTAATAGCACTTTCATTGTCACAAAGCAATGGAACATGTTTCATATGTACCCCGTAATCTCTAAGAGTTTGGGTCATCCAAAGTAATTGAGCACAACATGATCCGGCGGCAATGTATTCTGCTTCGGCGGTGGATAACGATACCAAATTTTGTTTCTTGGAGGACCAAGAGACAAGGGGTCTACCAAGGAATTTACATGTACCCTAAGTGGACTTTCTATCAACCTTGTCACCGGCATAGTCCGAGTCGGAATAGCCAACAAGATCGAAAGATGGCCTCTTAGGATACCAAATGCCAAAGTTTGGTGTATGAATTAAGTATATCACTATCCTTTTCACGGCCTTAATATGACACTCTTTGGGAGCCGCTTGATATCGTGCACGCATGCACACACTTAGCATAATATCGGGATGGGAGGCACATAGATATAATAATGAACCAATCATGGATTGGTAAACCTTTTGGTCAACCGGGTTGCCATCCTTAGTCAAGTCAAGATGTCCACTAGTAGGGATGGGTGTTTTCATACCTTTCCTTTCTTGCATGTTGAACTTCTTAAAAAGATCCTTGGTATACTTTGTTTGTGAGACAAAAGTACCTTACTTAGTTTGCTTGATTTGCAAACCAAGGAAAAATTTGGGTTCACTCATCATAGACATCTCGAATTTCTCCGACATTAGCCTTCCGAACTTTTCACTAAAATGGAGATTAGTAGAACCGAATATGATATCATCCACATAAATTTGGCACACAAATAGTTCTCCATTAACCCTTTTAGTAGAGTAGAATCAATTTTCCCAATTTCAAAGCCCTTTTCAATAAGAAACTTGGTCAAACATTTATACCAAGCTCTAGGAGCTTGTTTAAGACCATAAAGAGCTTTGTGAAGTTTGTAAACATTATTAGGTTTCTTGGGATTAACAAAGCCGGGAGGTTGTTTAAGATAAACTTCCTCCTCAATTTCACCATTTAGAAAAGCACTTTTAATATACATTTGGTATAAGGTGATATCATAGTGATCGTCATAAGCAAGTTAAATGCGAATGGACTCAAGTCTAGCAACAGGGGCATGTCTCACCATAGTCCATACCTTTGACTTGAGTGTAGCCTTGAGCAACGAGACGGGACTTGTTGTGTACAACTTTTCCATCTTCATCCTGCTTATTCCGAAACACCCATTTGGTTCCAATGACATTATGATTATTGTTGGGCTCTTCAACCAATGTCCATACTTGATTCCTCTTGAAGTTGTGTAGCTCTTCGTGCATAGCATTTATGAAATCCGGATCCTCAAGAGCTTCTTCTACCTTCATAGGTTCAACACTAGAAATGAATGAGTAGTGTTCACAAAAGTTAGCCAAACGAGTGTTAGAGCGAGTGATTCTCCCGGTTTGGATCTCATCGAAGATTTGTTCGACGGGATGATCTCTTGAGATTCTTGCTCTAACTCATGAGAGCCTTTGCTTGGGATGGGGTGGAACATCCTCATCATCATCCTCTGAAAGGATCGGTATGGTTGACTAGAGGGGGGTCAATAGGCAACTACCATTTTTTATCTTTTATTAACAAATTAGGTTTAGCAACAAATAGGTTGTCTGGATGTGCAACTAGGTGAGCAACCTATATGATGCAAACAACAACAACACCAAGTGCAAGCAAATGATACAACACAACAATAGCTTGCACAAAGTAAAGGGAAGAGATAAGCACAAGTGGAGTCGGTGGAGACGAGGATGTGTTACCGAAGTTCCTTCCCTTTGGGGGAAGTACGTCTCTATTGGAGCGGTGTGGAGGCACAATGCTCCCAAAGAAGCCACTAGGGCCACCATATTCTCCTCATGCCCTCACACAATGCGAGATGTCGTGATTCCACTAGTGGTACCCTTGAAGGAGGCAACCGAACCTTTACAAATAAGGTTGGGGCAATCTCCACAACTTGATTGGAGGCTCCCAACGATACCACGGAGCTTCACAACAATGGAATGTGGCTCCGAGGTGACCTCAACCGTCTAGGGTGCTCAAACACCCAAGAGTAACATGATCCACAAGGAATTAGTGGGGGAATCAAATTTCTCTTGGTGGAAGTGTAGATCCGGGCCTTCTCAACCAATCCCTAGAAAATCAACAAGTTTGATTGGCTAGGGAGAGAGATCGAGCGAAAATGAGCTTTGGAGCAACAATGGAGCTTGGGGGAAAAGAGGTAGGTCTTCTTGGGGAAGACCTCCTTTTATAGTGGGGAATCAAATCCAACCGTTATCCCGCGACCCAGCCCGCAGAGAGTGGTACTCCTGCTCATGGGAGCGGTACTACCGCACTAGGCAAAGGTACTACCACTTGGCCCAGCGGTAGTACCGCTAAGGCTACGCATAGAGAGTAGAGAGAAGGAGCGGGAGAGAGAGAGCCCCCGAGCGGAACTAGTAGCGGTGGTAGAACGGTACTAGCGCTCGAAAGCGGTACTACCGCGCCTACTGCCACTTCTACTGCCGCCCAACCCGACACGAGAAACGACGGTCCCGAGGCGGTACCAGCGCGGAACAGGAGCCATACTGCCGCTGATGGCCACGAGCGGTACTACCGCTATGAAATAGTGGTACTACCGCTTGAGGCTGTCAGCGGTACTGCCGCTTCGGCCCGGCGGTACTGCCGCTGGCTCCTCCCAAGTGCCACTTCCATGATATCAGTATACTCCATGGAAGAGGAAAGGAGTTGGGGGTGCGACAAAGATGTGTACATGTTGATTCCACCCTAGCCTTTCCGATACGGACCCCATCTTGTTAGTACAATGTCTCCTATGACTCAAGTCCACCAAAATCGAAACGAAAGAGACTACACCGTCTTCACCTTGAACTCAGAGGGGAAATGAATCGTCTCGTGCCAATGAATAAATATCTGAAAGCTCAACGCACATGATTAGTCTGTAAAAGTATTTTCATCAATCACCAAAACCACTTAGAGAGAGACATGCCCTAACATCCTCTTCATCTTCATTGTTTGTGGCATTGTCGTTTGCTTGTGGAGGTGGAGAAGGAGGTCGAGATGGTTCATCTTCTTGTACTTCCTTGTTTCCTTTGCCTTGACGTGTTCACTTGTGGATGCCTCCAAGTCAACTTGTGGTCCACCTTGATGTGAAGTTGAGGATTACACTTGAATGGACGAAGTACCCTCCTTCACCTCCATCGGACGAATTTTGCCAATAGACAAATCTTGAATTGCTTCCGCAGGATCTTTGTCTCCTAAATCAATTGGCAATTGCTCTACTTGCGAACCGTTAGATTCATCAAACTTCACATCTATCGTCTCTTCAACCTTTCGGGTGAAATTGTTGTAGACACGGTAAGCGTGAGAGTTTGAGCCATAACCGAGTAGGAAACCTTCATGAGATCTAGGAGCAAATTTTGAATGACGATGCTTATAAAGAATGTAGCACTTTGAGCCAGCTACTCAAAACTATCCAACTTGGGGTTTGTTACCAGTGAGTAGTTTGTATGTCATTTTGCCGAAAAGCTTATGAAGATTTGGTCGATTTGTAGTGATAGAGGCGAAGGTGTCCTAATGTTTCGATGAGATGGTGGCTATCATTTTCTGTGGGAGTCGACCTTGACAATCCGACTACGAACGTGCCAGACGTCGCACCTTAGCAATCGCTAATCCAACTTCCGAGGGTTATTGACCACGCCGGAGCATGATCAACCTGACCATGAGGGTTTGTTTCCTGCGAGCAAACGAAGAACAAGCAAGAAACTGAGATTGCAATCTGGATATTGCGAATATAAGATGAAATCTTTATTGATCAAGCTGGGGTTCCGTGACGCCTTTGTCTGGTCGTTGAACACAAACAAAGTACGCGAAGTTGCAGCTATGGCGAACTTTAATCTAAACAAAACCCAAAGTCTAAAGACGCCCTAAGGGCTGTATATATGGAGGAAGAGGGGGGATTTCAAGGCCCTTGGAGGAGGGGTCCGGAACCAACCCTAACTCTTGTTTCCCCACACATACGGACTCTAAAAACAGCCTATACTTAAGTATTTCGAAAATACATGGGCCTGGCCTAATAATAAGGTGACGCGGCACCTAAAATGTCTTCTACACAAAATTTTTGAAGTGGCATCTTGTATATTTCGTCCAAGGCTTCATGTACTCCTTATGGTGGCTTCAAAGTCCTGGAATCATCACTTGTAACTCCGTTCTTGACCCCCTTGCGCATGCCATCATCTCCATGCTTGAACTTGATCCAAGGTTCATCTTTCTTGTCCAAGCTAGGCCCTTCATTTGTAAGCAAAACAAATGTATCCAATTTAGGCAGCATCCTATTCTCATGAACATTAGAATCGTTACCAAGAAACGAAAGTACCTGATAATTCAGTTGGCGTGCGCGAGCTCTATAATTGGTCCAGTATGTATAGCAGCAGGGGTTGTGGGTGTAACAATGGAATTGATGTCCTCATCATACTCCCCTTCTTGAAATCAAGTCGTCCTCGACGAAAGTTCATCGTCCTCACCCAAATAAGGCTTCAAATCTGCAATGTTAAAAGTGGGACTAACCCCAACATCTGCAGGCAGCTCAAGTTTATATGCATTATCATTTATTTTCTCTAACACCTTAAAAGGACCATTAGCACGTGGCATTAGCTTTGATTTGCGCAAATTAGGAAATCTATCCTTACGCAAATGTAACCAAACAAGATCTTCAGGTGCAAACACAACATGTTTTCTACCCTTATCTCTAGCAAGTTTATATTTAGCATTCATACGCTCAATGTTTTCCTTAGTTAACTCATGCATTTTTAAAATCAATTCAGCATGTTCTTTAGCATCAAAATTAACCTTCTCCGAAGATGGAAGAGGCAACAAATCAATAGGTGCAAGAGATAGGAAACCATACACAATTTCAAAAGGGCACATCTTAGTAGTAGAATGCAATGAACGATTATAAGCAAATTCAATATGAGGCAAGCATTCTTCCCACATTTTCTTGTTATTCTTCAAAACAGCCCTAAGCATAGTAGACAATGTTCTATTGACTACTTCAGTTTGTCCATCAGTTTGGGGGTGACAAGTAGTACTAAAAAGCAGTTTAGAACCCAACTTAGCCCATAAACATCTCCAAAAGTGGCTAAGAAATTTAGTATCACGATCTGAAACAATAGTATTTGGCACACCATGCAAGCGAATAATTTCACGAAAGAACAAATCGGCAACATTAACAGCATCATCGCTTTTATGACATGGTATAAAGTGTGCCATTTTCGAGAACCTATCCCCGACAACAAATATGCTATCCCTCCCCTTCTTTGTTCGAGGTAAACCTAAAACAAAGTCCATAGATATATCCTCCCAAGGAACACTAGGTACAGGCAAAGGCATACATAAACCATGAGGATTGAGTCGACTTAGCTTTTTGACATGTAGTGCAGCGAGCAACAAAATGCTCAACATCCCATCTCATCTTTGGCCAAAAGAAATGTGTAGCAAGTATATCCTCTGTCTTCTTGATGCCAAAGTGTTCCATTAATCCTCCTCCATGCGCCTCCTGCAACAATAAAAGACGAACAGAGCTAGCCGGAATGCATAGCTTGTTAGCACGAAACACAAATCCATCGTTAAGGAGGAACTTGTTCCAAGTTCTCCCTTCCTTACAATTCTGCAATACATCTTTAAATTCAGCATCATGCACATATTGATCTTTGATGGTCTCCAAACCAAATATTTTAAAGTTAAGTTGTGAAAGCATAGTATAACGACGAGACAAAGCATCAGCAATAACATTTTCTTTACCCTTCTTGTGTTTAATGTCATAAGGGAAAGTCTCAATGAATTCAACCCATTTAGCATGTCTACGGTTCAGTTTTGCTTGACTTCAAATGTGTTTCAAAGATTCATGATCAGAATGTATGACAAATACTTTGGGCCATAAATAATGTTGCCATGTTTCTAAGGTCCGAACAAGAGCATATAATGCTTTATCATAAGTAGAATAGTTCAGACTAGGCCCACTCAATTTTTCAGAAAAGTATGCAACAGGTTTGCCATCTTGTAATAACACACCTCCTAATCCAATTCCACTAGCATCACATTCAAGCTCAAAAGTCTTATTAAAATCAGGAAGTTGGAGTAAAGGAGCATGTGTCAACTTATCTTTCAATACTGTGAAGGCTTCTTCCTGTGCGGTACCCCAAACAAAAGGCACATTCTTCTCTGTAAGCTCGTTGAGAGGTGCAGCAATGGTGCTGAAATCTCTCACAAAACGCCTATAGAATCCAGCGAGGCCAAGGAAACTCCTCACTTGTGTGACCGTTTTGGGCTACGGCCAACTCCCGATAGCTTCAATCTTGGCTTTATCAATTTCAATTCCCTGTGGAGTAACAACATAGCCAAGAAAAGATACTCGGTCGATGCAAAAGGTGCACTTTCTAATGTTACCAAACAAACGTGCATCATGTAGAGCAATAAAAATAGCACGTAAATGTTCCAAATGTTCCTCCAAAGATTTTCTATAAATCAATATGTCATCAAAGTGAAGTACCTCAAATCGTCCAATGAAAGCATGTAAAACTTTGTTCATTAATCTCATGAAAGTACTAGGTGCATTAGTTAACCCAAAAGGCATGACTAACCACTCATATAATCCAAACTTAGTTTTAAATGATGTTTTCTATTCATCTCCCAATTTCATACATATTTGATGGTATCCACTACGCAAATCAACTTTGGAGAATATTTAAGAGCCACTCAATTCATCAAGCATATCATCTAGCCTAGGAATAGGATGATGATAACGAATAGTAATATTATTAATGCCTCTACAATCAACGCACATACGCGACGTACAATCCTTTTTCGGCACTGAAATGATAGGAACAGCACAAGGACAAAGGGATTCGCGTATATAACCTTTCTCGAGCAGTTCGTGTACTTGACGCATAATCTCCTTCGTCTCCTCTGGGTTGGTACGGTATGGTGCACGGTTGGGTAATGATGCACCAGGAATTAAGTCAATTTGATGCTCAATCCCTCTAATAGGTGGTAATTCTGGTGGCACGTCCTGTGGAAAGACGTTAGCGAACTCCTGCAAAATGTTAGTGACAACAGGAGGCAAAGAGGAAGGCATGTCCTCAAATGAAAATAATGCCTCTTTGCACACAAAAGAATAGCAAACAGATTTGCTAAAATCTAGATCATCAATATCAGATTTGGTGGCAATTAAACATGCACTTTTCAATTTAATTTCAGAAACAACACTAGATGGTTTATTATTAGGCTTCATTTGTTGCTCAAATTCTTTTGCCACAATCTGATTTTCACTCTTATTTTTCTCCTGTTTTGCTTTAATTGCTCTATTAATATCATCTTTCAAAATGGAATCAGGAGTCATAGGAAGCAAAGTAATATTTTTGTCCTTATGAACAAGAGTATACTGATTGTTTCTACCATGGTGTACAGAATTTTTATCAAATTGCCATGGTCTACCAACTAATAAGGAACATGCTTGCATAGGTACCACATCACAATCAACATAATCAGCATATGTAGAGATACTAAAATGCACACGAACAGTACATGTTACCTTAACCTTGCCAGTGTTGTTGAACCATTAGATGTAGTAAGGATGTGGATATGATCTTGTGGTGAGAGATAGATTCTACACCATCACCATGCTAGCCAAGTTATTGCAGCTCCCTCCATCTATGATGACGCGAACAAAACATTCCTTCACAACTCCCTTTGTATGGAACATATCATGCCTCTGATTTTGCTCAGGTTGTGTAATCTGCACACTCAAAACACGTTGAGCAACTAAACATTCATACCTGTCAGCATCTTCAGCAGCCATGTATTGCGTCTCATGATCAGAATCGTCTCCACCGTGTTCTTCATGTGTAATAAGAGCCAAAGTCTCCTCATCATAGTCACTAGCGGACTCATGCCCACCATCCTCAATAACAATCATCACACGCTGAGATTTGCATTCTCTCGCAAAATGTCCTCTTCCCATGCAACCACGGCAAATAATATCACTTGTGTGCCATGTTGATGCCATGGAAGAAGAAGAACTCTGTGCAGGCCCAGCAGGTGTGCTCTTGGCAGATATTGGTGGTTGTGCTTGCTTTCTTGTATCACGGCTGGAGGTGGCACCTGATGGAGGTGCTGGTGCAGTGGAAATAGAGGATGCATGTGGTGTCCATGATCAAGATCGACATGCTGAAAAGTTAGTTCGCACCAATGCGTGTCGATCCTGCACTTCACGTTCAAATTTAAAGCAAGATGGAATAAACGAGTGATATTAGTATACTCCTTATACTCTAGAATGGTCTGAATCCCTCTATTTAATCCACCCATAAAATGTGCAAGCATAGCTTCATTATCCTCAACAATACCACATCTAATCATGCCAGTTTGTAATTCTTGATAATATTCTTCTATAGAATTTTGTCCTTGTCTTAAACGCTGCAATTTTTGAAGTAATTCACGTTGATAATATGGTGGAACCCAACGAGTACGCATAGTAGTTTTCAAAGCAGCCCAAGTAGCTAGAATAGGATATAATCTACAATGTTCAGACCACCAAACACATGCAAAGCTAGTGAAAGCACAAACAGCAGCAGGAACACGTCTCTCCTCAGGATATTGTAAACATGTAAATCGTTGTTCAGTTTCTAACTCCCAAGTAAGATATATATCAGGAACATATCTACCCTCAAATGGTGGAATGTTCAATTTCAGTTTAGGGAGATGGTCATGATCACATACCTGAGGTGGTTGTGCAGCCCTACCATTGCGATGATATGCATGAGGACGACCTGGTGGCGGTGGTGCTGGTGGTTGCACGTAGTTCTGATTTTGATCAACCTCATCCTCGTAATGGTCCTCCACCTCTACAATAGCAGTAGGAGCTACAGAAGCATCAACAGCGGCACCAGAATTTTGACCAGGCTCAAGGGGAATGCGCAGTGCCCGTCCCAGTTGATTTGTAAGGCGATGTTGTTGTTGTTGTTGTTGTTGTTGTTGTTGTTGTTGTTGTTGTTGTTGTTGTTGTTGTTGTTGTAGAGGTGCGTTAGGTGCAGCCGGTGTTGGTGGTGGAAGACGCGCGAGCAATTCATTAAACTTGTTATCGAGCTTTATTTCGAACATCTTCTCCATGCCATCTATCTTCTCCATGGCCTCTTCAAATCTGTTTAGCACATCTTGCACCTGTCCACTCATCATTTGCTGAAATTTATCATGTACTCCCTCTGTTCCGAATTACTTGTCGCAGGTATGGATGTATCTAGATGTATTTTAGTTCTAGATACATCCATTTCTACGACGAGTAATTTGGAACGGAGGGAGTAGCTCTTTGTTCATCATGTTCTCCCAATCTGTCTCATCGACTTGTGATCCTGCCATGGTTAGCAGCAATAGAAACACACAAGAATATGATCCTACAGACTACTAGGAAGTGGTGGTGGTGGTGGTGTATCACAAATCCGGCAAGCGAATCTCAAATTCTTACCAGTTCTTACCCAGCAGCAGATGGTGATCGGCAACCGTGGTAGTCAAAACTCTCAAAGATTCGATAGAGCGATTGCCAGGTGGTGTCAAACGCACGATGTAGATGTATGTGGAGCTAGGAAGGCTTATGATATGGTCGCAAAAATGTCAACGATAATCAATTCAGAGATGCAAAGTTGAATAATCGCTCAACGACGGTACTGTGCTGGTCCTAGGCTAGACCATACTAGAGACACGAGCCTAGAAGATGAACAAAATCACGGCGTGGCACGTAAACAAGGGAGGAGCACTCTCTGAATTTTTTTCCCTTTCTTCACCTTTTTTGCACTTTTTTCCTCTTTTTTTTGCTCCGCAGCAAATTTTTTCGAAAAAGTCTACAAATGGTCTAAAAACTGCCTAGCCAGAATTTTCCGGACTTATGTTTTTTTTTGAGTTTGGAACTATTTTTCTACTGCGGGTAGCACGGAATCTCGGGAGTCCTACTCTGTCACGACTCGGAGTATGGCGTGATCTAGAACTCGAAAAGAAAGCAACAAATACTGGACTTGGACTAGGACTGGTGGCGGAGATGAATCTGGTGGAACTCGGACTGGTGGTATATCTGGACTCGGATTGGTGGTGCTATATGGCGATGGTATATCTGGACTCGGATTCGTGGTGGTATATGGCGATGGTATATGTGGACTCAGATTGGTGGTTGTATATGGCAGTGGCAATGTATATGGTGGGGTGGTGGTATATGGTAATGATGATGACGATGGTGCAGCGGCGGCATGACAACCTGTGATCATAACTCAAAACTCTAAGGGACTAGATGCTAAGACCAACAACTCGACACGACGATGCAACCACAAATTCAACAAAGCAAAACTCTAAAAAGACTACGCAAAGGCTCAGATTGGTTCGGATATGATGACCTAACCCTATTTTTTTGGCTTTTTCGTGGACTATAGGTATGAAGAACAGACTCGACCTAAACTACGAAAAACTGTAAAATCTCACCGAGCAACCTGGAAATTTGATACCACTTGATAGAGGAGAAGGTGTCCCGATGTTTCGATGAGATGGTGGCTATCGTTTTCTGTGGGAATCGACCTTGACGATCCGACTACGAACATGCGAGACGTCGCGCCTTAGCAATCACTAAACCAACTTCCGTGGGTTATTGACCACACGTGAGCATGATCAACCTGACCACGAGGGTCTGTTTCCTACGAGCAAACGAAGAACAAGCAAGAAACTGAGATTGCAATCTCGATATTGCCAATATAAGATGAAAGCTTTATTTTATCAAGGTGGGGTTCTGTGACTCCTTTGTCTGGTCGTTGAACACAAACGAAGTACGCGAAGTTGCAGCTATGGCGAACTTTAATCTAAACAAAACCCAAAGTCTAAACGACGCCCTAAGGGCTGTATATATGGAGGAAGAGGGGGGTGGATTTCGTAGCCCTTGGAGGAGGGGTCCGAAACCAACCCTAACTCTTGTTTCCCCACACATACGGACTCTAAAAACAGCCTATACTTAAGTATTTCGAAAATACATGGGCCTGGCCCAACAATAAGGTGACGCAGCACGTAAAATAGCCTCTGGACGAAATTTATGAAGTGGCATCTTGTATATTTCGTCCAAGGCTTCATGCACTCCTTATGGTGGCTTCAAGGTCCTGGAATCATCACTTGTAACTCCGTTCTTGACCCCCTTGCGCATGCCATCATCTCCATGCTTGAACTTGATCCAAGGTTCATCTTTCTTGTCCAAGCTAGGCCCTTCATTTGTAAGCAAAACAAATGTATCCAATTTAGGCAGCATCATATTCTCATGAACATTAGAATCGTTACCAAGAAACGAAAGTACCTGATAATTCAATTGGCGTGCGCGAGCTCTAGTAATTGGTCCAGTATGTATAGCAGCAGGGGCTGTGGGTGTAACAATGGTATTGATGTCCTCATCATGTAGCATGACAAGCTGTCTCAACCGCTACCGCCCAAAAATGTCTTGGCATCTTGTATTCATCAAGCATCATTCTCGCCATCTCGACAAGTGTCTAGTTCTTCCTATCAACAACTCCATTTTGTTGAGGTGTGTACGTAGCCGAGAACTCAGGTGAAATCCCTTCTTTGTCAAGAAAGGTGTCCACATTTGCGTTCTTGAACTCCGTTCAGTTATCACTTCGAACCTTCCTGATCATCACTTCAAATTGGTCTTGGGCCTTCTCGGCAAAGTTCTTGAAGATCTTTTGGACCTGCGATTTGTCAACAAGAAAGAACACCCATGAAAATCTCAAAAAGTTATCAACAATGACCAAACCGAAAGAGTTACCACCAAGGCTCTTCTAAGCATTGGACCGAAAAGATCCATATGAAGTAGCTCAAGCGGCCTTCTCTTGATCATAATGTTCTTCATGGGATGGCTTCCTCCAACTTGTTTTCCTGCTCGACAAGTGCTACAAAGTCTATCCTTGTCAAATATAACATCTTTAACACCAAGGGATCACCTTTAATAAGCTTATCAAGATTTTGCATTGCCCACATGACCTAACCTTCTATGCCATAACTATCCTTTAGAAGATTTAGCAATTAAGCAAGCACGAGGTTGGGCTCTCCTAGTGAAATCAACAATGTATAGATCACCTCTACGAATGCCGGTAAACACCATATTGTGATTATCTCGATGAAACACTTGGCAATCTACTTCGGTAAATAGAACATTGAAACCAAAGTCGGCTAGTCCAGATACGGAAAGAAGATTGTAACCAAGAGACTCAACGAGCATAACATTTCGATAGAGCTATCATTAGAAATGGCCACCTTACCATAGAGTTGTCTCCAAAAGTTACATACTTGTGTGGACCATCGTTTTTAGAAAGCTCATGGAACATGTCTTTATCTCCGGTCATATGATCGGTACATCCACTATCGAGAATTGACACTTTTCCTCTAACCATGTAGTCACGAAAGTTTGCCATGAGACTAAGATTTCTCATAGTCTCCTCAAAGTCAATGTCACTTTCTTCATCTTCATCATAGTAACCATGCTCAATGTCACCGTCATCATGTATGTGATCATCACCTAGAGCAAGTGATTCATTAGATTTATGACCATGACAATGTTCAAGTTTATGAATTCTAATTGTCTCTGAGATGATGCTACTAATGATTCTAACGTTTCCCTTAGCGTGCATTATTGGGAAACGTAGCATGCAATTTCAAAAATTTCTTATGCTCACATAAGATCTATCTAGGAGATGCATAGCAACGAGAGGGGGAGAGTGTGTCCACGTACCGTCGTAGACCGAAAGCGTAAGCGTTTGACAACGCGGTTGATGTAGCCAAACTTCTCATTCCAACCGATCAAGCACCGAACGTACGACACCTCCGAGTTCTGCACATGTTCAGTTCGATGACGTCCCTCGAACTATTGATCCAGCAAAGTGTCGAGGGAGAGTTCCGTCACCATGACGGCTTGGTGATGGTGATGGTGTAGTGGTTCGCGCAGGGCTTTGCCTAAGCACTACGAAGATATGACCGGAGGCGTAAACTGTGGAGGGGGGCGCCGCACACGGCTAGGAATCAATGTTGTCTGTTCTAGCGGTGCCCCCCTCATATATATAGGTTGGAGGGGAGGAGAGGCAGCCAAGGGGGTGCCCCAAGTAGGAGGAATCCTACTTGGGCGCCTCCCAATTCGGCCTCCCCCCCTCCATATTCATCCGGAGGGGGAAGGAAGGACGAGGGAGGAGAGACGGAAGGGGGAAGCCTAATCCATCCCCTTCCTTTATCTCTTACCCTCTTTCCTTTCTTCTTATTTTGTCCTACATGGGGCGCACCAGCACCCTAGGGGTTGGTCTGTCCCCTTGGCCCATTAGGCTCATGTAGTTGCCGGGGGGATGACCGGAACCCCTTCTGGTGACCCGATATGTACCTGGTACCCCCAGAACACTTCCGGTGTCCGAATACCATCGTCCTATATATGAATCTTTATCTCTCGACCATTTCGAGACTCCTCGTCATGTTCACGATCTCATCCAGGACACCGAACAACATTCAGTCACCAAATCACATAACTCATATAATACAAAATCGTCATCGAACATTAAGCGTGCGGACCCTACGGGTTCGAGAACTATGTAGACATGTCCGAGACACCTCTCCAGTCAATAACCAACAGTGGAACCTGGATGCTCATATTGGTTCCTACATATTCTACAAAGATCTTTATCGGTCATACCGCAATGACAACATGCATAATTCCCTTTGTCATCGGTATGTTACTTGCCCGAGATTCGATCGTCGGTATCTTCATACCTAGTTCAATGTCATTACCGGCAAGTCTCTTTACTCGTTCTGTAATACAACATCCTACAACTAACTCATTATTCACATTGTTTGCAAGGCTTATTATGATGGGCATTACCGAGAGGGCCCAGAGATACCTCTCCGATACTCAGAGTGACAAATTCTAATCTCGATCTATGCCAACCTAAAAAACACCTTCGAAGATACCTGTAGAGCATCTTTGTAATCACCCAGTTACGTTGTGACGTTTGATAGCACACAAGGTATTCCTCTGGTATCCTGGAGTTGCATAATCTCATAGTCAAAGTAATATGTATATGTCATGAAGAAAGCAATAGTAATAAAACTTAACGATCATTATGCTAAGATAACAGATGGGTCTTGTCCATCACATCATTCTCCTAATGATGTGACCCCGTTCATCAAATGACAACACATGTCTATGGTTAGGAAACTTAATCATGTTTGGTTAACGAGCTAGTCTAGTAGAGGCTTACTAGCACTACAAAAAAGGACACATCGGTGACATTATGGGCCGAACGAAAAAATTTGTCATGCTTATGACACTTCTATGACAATAATTGCGACAAAACCCGGTATCATCATAGATGTGGTGGGCTCCTACTTCTATGAAAAAAACTCATGACAGAAAATGGGTTTTTCGTCCGGGGCGGGCCAGAGACGCAGTTGCATGACATTCTTTGGGCCGTCCATGACGGAAAAAATCATGGTAGAAGCGAGGGCGAGGAAAATATGGGGGAGTTCCTGGTTACGGTGGGTGGTCGGGGGCCGAGCGATGCGCGTTTCTCCCATACACGTACGCGCGTGGGTGCGAGGCGTTGGGATCTAATTGAACCCGAGCGATTGCACTGCAGGATACGCGTTACTGAACTCGAGCGATCGATCGATCCCTTGCTGTTAAGTGAAGTCGAGTGATTCCTTCTCTACTGCTGCTAACTAAAGCCGATCGAACACTGCTACCTCCTTCCCTTAATGAACAGTGAGCGTTGTTGGGGGGTTTGGATGAACAGTTCCCGGTAGGGGGTTGGATGAACAGGACCCCGTGTGATGAGGACATCAATACCATTGTTACACCGACAGCCCCTACCGCTATACATACTGGACCCAATTACTAGAGCTTGCGCAAGCCAATTGAATTATCAGGTACTTTTGTTTCTTGTTAACGATTCTAATGTTCATGAGAATATACCATGAAGCGATGATCGTGAGAATATACCATTAACGACTCTGATACTAGTTGATAGAGGTAAAGGTGTCCCGATGTTTCGATGAGATGGTGGCTATCATTTCTATGGGAGTCGACCTTGACGATCCGACTATGGACGTGCGAGACATTGCGCCTTAGCAATCGCTAAACCAAGTTCCGAGGGGTTATTGACCACGCCGGAGCACGATCAACCTGACCACGAGGGTTTGTTTCGTGCGAGCAAATAAAGAACAAGCAAGAAACTGAGATTGCAATCTGGATATTGCGAATATAAGATGAAAGCTTTATTCATCAAGGTGGGGTTCTGTGACGTCTTGGTCTGGTCGTTGGACACAAACGAAGTACGCGAAGTTGCAGCTATGGCAAACTTTTAATCTAAACAAAACCCAAAGTTCAAACGGTGCCCTAAGGGCTGTATATATGGGGGAAGAGAGGTCCGAAACCAACCCTAACTCCTGTTTCCCCACACATACGGACTCTAAAAACAGCCTATACTTAAGTATTTCGAAAAAACATGGGACTGGCCCAATAATAAGGTGACGCAACACCTAGAATAGCCTCTGGACGAAATTTATGAAGTGGCATCTTGTATATTTCGTCCCATGCTTCATGCGCTCATTATGGTGGCTTCAGAGTCCTGGAATCATCACTTGTAACTCCGTTCTTATTCCCCTTGTGCATGCCATCATCTCCATGCTTGAACTTGCTCCAAGGTTCATCTTTCTTGTCCAAGCTAGGCCCTTCATTTGTAATCAAAACAAATGTATCCAATTTAGGCAGCATCATATTCTCATGAACATTAGAATCGTTAGCAAGAAACGAAAGTACCTGATAATTCAATTGGCGTGCGCGAGCTCTAGTAATTGGTCCAGTATATATAGCAGCAGGGGTTGTGGGTGTAACAAGGGTATTGATGTCCTCATCACCGTGGTATTAGAGGCTGTTGCCGCTGGATGAATAGTACCCCAATCGATCGAGCCGCTGGATGAATAGGAGCCCGTGGAAGGCTGGATGAACAGGACGACCCCGTGGAGGGCTGGGTGAACAGTAGCCGGTGGAGCGCTGGATGAACAGTAGCCCATGGAGGGGTGGTTGAACAGGTCCCCGTGGAGAGGGCTGGTTGAACAGTAGCCGGTGGAGGAGCGCGCGGTGGAGGCTGGATGAACAGGAGCCCGTGGATGAACAGTCGCAGGTGGAGGCTGGAGGAGGTCGACGGTGGAAGAACAGTAGCCCGTGGAGGCAGTCGATGGGGGAGATGAACAGTAGCCCGTGGAGTCCCATTTTGCGGTACGCCACACCCCTCCCGATGAATAGGACCCCCGTTTCGACCGTAGCGCTCCAACACAAGTCTGTTTCCTCCGTTTTGTGGTACGCCACGCCCCTCCCGATCAACAGGACCCCGTTTCCACTATAGGAGGTCAGTTTCCTCCGTTTTGTAGTACGCCAAACCCCTCCCGATGAACAGGAGCCCGTTTCGGCCAGCCGTTTCCTACGTTCTATGGTACGCCGGGCCTCGTTTCCATCAGTTGTTTCGTCCAAGCCGGTTGGCTCCCGATGAACAGCATGCGTTCCGTTGCCTCCCGATGAACACGACGCATTCCATTGCCTCCGGGGAACACGAGTACGATGCAGCTTCTCCGTTCTGACCCAGCCATGTACACGAGCCCTGGCCATACATATGCACGAGTAGGCATTTGAGACCTCGCCCGTATGTACGTACGTGGTCGTATTTTATTTCTTGCACCCTGGCCGTTGTACGTACATGTACATGCTACGTGCGCGTCTCTACATTGACCAGTTTGTACGTACACGTTCGCGACCATAATGACAACGCTACGTACATATCGACCAGGTGGGTCCCAACTGTTAGGCACTTCCTTGCGTGCGAAGATGTAGCTGGTGGGTCCCAGCAGTCAGGGGGAAACATTTTTTTCGCAAAATAAGGTGGCCCGTCTGGTGGGCCCCTGCTGTCAGGTGGAGGAATCATTATTTTGCATGTAATAAGGAGGCATTTCCTTGTGTGCGGCCGTGGACCCAGCTGTCAGCCTCTCCACGTGCAGTCCACGTCCGATGGATGTCATTCATTGACCACATTGACCATGGCACGCCGAGAGCACCAGGAAGGGAACGACACGGAGCCGGGGAAGACTCGGCAGTGGTTGCCCACGTGGTGGGGAGTACGAGGGTTTACTGGTCCAGCTGCCGTGCCAGAAAATAATAGGAGGTGTGGATGAGTAGAGGAATGGCCTAGCCAGGAATGGAGTAGGGTGGGGCGGTGCGGCCTGTGTGGCAGCACAGCCGGCCACGGGAGGTGGGAGCAGGCAGTCCCACCGGCGCTGGTTTGGGCAGCTGGAGCAAGAAGACCAGAGGTTGAAGAAGCACTACGGCCGTTGGATGGACATCGTACTGCCTCTGCAGCTAGAATCGTTTATATTGACTAAGTTGACAAAGTCCTTGGTACGCGTCAACTTAGTAGGCCCATAGATCAGCCTTCGAAACGGTGCGCCCCAGATGTCAGGAGGAGGAATCATTTTTTGGGCGGCTGAAGCTAGAATACCTGAGATTGAAGAAGAAGCACGACATCCGTTGGATGGACATCCAACGGCCACTGCTGCTAGAACCGTGTGTTGACTATAAGTTCACAAAGCCTTGCATACGCGTTAACTTACTTTTTTAGGGGATGCATCAACTTAGTAGGCCCACAAGTGTGTGGCAGAGAACTTATAGCCCATTTGTGATTTGCAAGACTGTACAACCCATTTTTGAATTCTAATGGAATTTACTACAGCTCATTTACAGTTTGTTGAAAGTACAGCCCATATTCTAGCTAGGACTATCGGTGGGAACGACACCTATGGGATCACAAGAATCCCTACTACGGTTGCGGGGCGCGGGGTCGTGAGAAGAGCGGACCAAACAGATAACACACAGTTCGTTTATCCAGGTTCGGGCCGCGAGGATGCGTAAAACCCTACTGCTGCTTTGGTGGATTGTATATCTGTGTTCTTGAGCTAGCTATGGGGCGTGAGGAGCTCCAAAAAGCCGAATCCTCCTCCTGGTCGCCTCGGGCCTCCTTTTATAGGAAAGGGGTTGCCACAGTGGCACACAGGAGGTGGAAAGGGTACAGTGATGTGAGGTTATCCCTCACATTACATGACAAGGCGCATTTAATGCGTCTTGCCCAGGTGTCCTTGCTTTATCGGGGACGGGGGAGAGCCCTGTCTCGTCCGTCGCCGCTCCCTCTCGTGTCGACATGCGCCCTAGCCAGCGGCGCCCGCGGTGCCATGTAGGCAGGCAGGCAGCTAAGGTGACGCAGTGGTGGGTCTCCACGAAGATCCGCATGCCACCACGTAGGTGCCCGCCCAGCTGGTTGGGTCGGTAGCTGCATGCCAACGGCGGTGGAGGTTTGACTGGCGTGGGCCTGATGGTGGCCCTACGGGTGTTCTTGGCAAGGGCCTTGCCGGGGCCCCGGCAAGGGTCTTGCCGTGGCGCCTGCTGTCATCCCCGGCAAGGCTCTTGTCGGGGGCCTTGTGGTCCTCCTTGGCTGGGATCCCGCCAAGGATCATCATCTTCTAAAGGGTGTATCTGATCTTGAATGTCTTCACAAAGATCTGCATGCCACCACGGGGATGTCTCCCGAATCCTTGCCCCATGGGGGCAGTGGACTCAAGGGTAACTCACTCCGTAGGTGTGGGGCGAGCTGCCACAGCAAGGGTCTTGCCGGGTTTGCTAAAACCGCCTCCCAGCAAGGATCTTGCCGGGGGGTGTCCGCTTCGTCCCCTTTGCTCTTTGTGGTCTTGGTCTTGGCGTCGTTCTGCTTCTCCTGAGCTTCGGCCTTACCTTGGCTCACCTCCCTTGCCTTGCTCAGTGTGGTGGTGCCCGTGGCTCAGACTGCCCGTGCATAGTTATAGTGGTACAAAAAGTGTACACCTCTTTTTGTACACCGACAGGAGCCCCCGGGCCTGGGCCACACGTAAGCGCAATCGCGTCGTTGGGCTAGGCCCAAAACCGGTGCGCGGGCAGGCGGGGCGGTTTTTACCGCGATAAGTCTCTTCGCGCGCTGCGCTTCCCATGCTTCTCGCGCGTGGCGCGGCATGGGTAGGCGTGCGTGACGTGGGCGGCATGCGTGGGGCTAAGCTCTGCATGCATGCGTCACGTCGTATTAAAGGGGGCGGTTCGCGCCTTCCCCATAAACGGAGGGAGGCGTGGAGGCGCGACCCATTTACTGAACGGGGCCGAGGCGTGGTCTTCAAGGCGTCCACTCCCCACGATCACGGGGTGGGGAGAGGTCGCCTCACCCGTCGCCTCAGTCCTGCACGCCTGCCACGTGGCTCTCATGCGCTTGGGGTGGCGAACGGTGGAGGCGGGAAACCGGGCCGCCGCGGGCTGGGGCGGCGGGTCAGCCCCAGTTCCCTGCGCCTTCCACGTCTTGATTGGCTGAGCGGGGCGGCCGAGCCCCCACCCCGTTCCTTTATAAAGAGCAGGAGGGGGGATGGCGTCTCGCATTCTTTTCATCTCCTCCTTCCTTCAGCTTCTGCTCCCCCCTTCCATCCGCCATGGAGAGAGGGAATCCTGGTCCTTCAACAGAGGCGGCGAGGGTCGCTGCTCGACAACGCGTCCCTCCTTCTCCTGCACCCGCGGTGGCAGAGCCAGCCGCGAGGGGAAGGGGGAGGGGGCGAGGCCGTGGGCGAGGTCGAGGCGCTCAGGGAAGAGGAGGACGGGGCGGCGCGCCGGCCTCGCCTCCGCCAGCAGTTCCTCCCCCCATGGAGGGCCATGTTGGGGATGACCCTTGCGAGTTCTTCGTCAGGCTGCGCCGGCCGCCTCGCCGTCGCCTTCGTCTCCCGACTCCATTCGCGCGGGAGATGGAGCTGGATCCGTCGGAGTCGCTGCGGCTGCACATGAGGGGCTGCGAGATCAGTGGCACGCGGGTCTGCGTCGACTTCCCCGCCCCTCACGTGATGTATCTTTGTCGGGGATGGAAGACGTTTGCTCATATCCACCGCTTGATGGAGGGGCTCACTCTCCATTTTAAGCTGATGGAGGGTGGCCTTCTCTCCGTCAAGGTCTTCGGGTGTTTTGGGACCCGTGCAAGGTGCTGCGTGGAGAGCTCTTCTGATAGCGAAGACTCCTCCTCGGGCGAGAGTGAGGAGGAGGACAGCGGCAGTAACAACGAGGGTAGTAGGCGGCAGGATGACAGGGCCGACTAGGTGTCGGGTGCCGCTCCGTGCGGCACCGGCGACCCCATCATCCGAGTCGCCGGCTCCCTGAACTTCTCGGGGTCGTCTCCTTGGGCGGTTGGTGTTGGGAGGCTTTGGAAGAGGAAGAGGGCGGGCGGCAAGGCCGTCAAATCGGAGTACGCGGGCACCGACGCCTTCGACGTGTGCTGACGTCCTGCTGCCTCATCTTCGAGCTCTGCTTCCGGCGCCGCCATCACCATCCAGCCTTTGGACGGCCACCAAGATGTTCTCTTGGTGTCTTCTGCCACCCGTAGCTCACCTAGGCGCTCCTTTTGTCTCTTTCGTCTCCTTTACCTGCCTCCTGAGGAGAGGGACAAGAAAGGGATTACAGGCACCTTAGCTCTTTTTAGTTTGTAAGCCTTCGGGCCTTAGCTGAATTTAAAACTTGTAATCCCATCATTCATGTTTTTCATTCCCTATGGACTGTACCTGAGTGGAATGTTTTTAATGAACAAGGGATGCTTGCCGGGTCATTTTTTTGTGGGTAGAACCCACGACAAGGAGTAAATCCTTGATATCTTTAAGATAAACATTTCCTTGCCCGGCAACAGGCCTTGCCGTCTCTCCACTTCGCTCGACCTTTCTCACACCTTTGGCGAAGGCAGGGATGAGGTGGGTTCAGGCTCCTTGTTTCATCCTCTCGCTGCCGCGATTACGACCAAACCTAGCCCCAGGAACGAGCCCTAGGTCCTAGAGTTAGGGGAGCACGGTAGCTTTAGGAAAAAACGAGGTTTCACATACCTCAGTCCATAAGGGAATGCATGATAAGGGATGAAGAACTTATCTGAAGCTGTAGCCCCCGGCAACTCTGGTTTGCCGTGGGTGAATCTTTGCTCTTGCAGCCCCCGGCAATACTGGCTTGCCGGGGTCTAGATGTTGGTCTGTCCCTCTTCTCTTTTTCGTCCTCAAGTGATCCGACAAGGATATCTGTGAGTCCTGCGAACCAAAGAAGACGAAAGAATGGCAAAGAGACGCACACTCGACCTCTAAGCTAGGGGTTAGTCGCTGCTAAGCACTATCAACCCTAACCAATGACGAGACTCGACCTAGCATGCATGCTATAACTTAGGGCGCCAGCGCTTCATTTATTTATGCTCAGGGTCTGTGCCTGGCTTTGTACAAAGGGTTACATGCATCATCGGCAATGCTTTTACAAAAGGTGGCTTGCCGGGGGGGGCCGACAAGCCGCGCCTCACGGGTAAAACTTGCGAAGATGCTCAATGTTCCAGGTGTTACTCACCGGAATGGCATCTTCGGTCTCCAGGCGGACTGCGCCGGTCCTGGTGACTCGTATTACCTGATAAGGGCCTTCCCACTTTGGCGTCAACTTGTTGGAATTCTTGGCCAATTGAACGCGCCGAAGGACAAGGTCACCTTCCTCAAGGCTTCGGGCATGAACCTTGCGGCTATGGTAGCGGCGCAAGGCTTGCTGGTAGCGTGCTGCTCTCACAGCCGCCCGAAGACGATCTTCCTCAAGGAGCATTGCGTCATCTTGCCGCAGTTGCTCTTGCTCAAGCTCATCATAAGCGAGCACTGGAGGTGACCCGTATATGAGTTCAGTGGGGAGAACTGCTTCTGCCCCGTATACTAGGGCAAAGGGTGTCTGGCCGGTGGCTCGATTTGGCATCGTCCTGATCGACCAAAGAACCGTCGGCAACTTATCAATCCAGCGCCTTCCACTCTTGTGCAGCCTTTCAAAGGTCTTGGTCCTTAAGCCTCGCAGTACTTCAGCATTTGCCCTCTTAGCTTGACCATTCCTTCGTGGGTGAGCTGATGAGGACATCAATACCATTGTTACACCCACAGCCCCTACTGTTACATATACTGGACCAATTACTAGAGCTCGCGCACGCCAATTAAATTACCAGGTACTTTCGTTTCTTGGTAATGATTCTAATGTTCATGAGATTATGATGCTGCCTAAATTGGATACATTTGTTTTGCTTACAAATGAAGGGCCTAGCTTGGAGAAGGATGAACATTGGAGCAAGAACACGCATGGAGTTGATGGCATGCGCAAGGGGATCAAGAACGGAGTTACAAGTGATGATTTCAGGACTTTGAAGCCGCCATAAGGAGTGCATGAAGCCTTGGACGAAATATACAAGATGCCACTTCATAATATTCGCCCATAGGCTATTCTAGGTGCTGCGTCACCTTATTAATGGGCCAGGCCCATGTAATTTCGAAATACTTAAGTATAGGCTATTTTTAGAGTCCGTATGTGTGGGGAAACAAGAGTTAGGGTTGGTTTCGGACCCCACCCTCAAGGGCCACAAAATTCCCCCCTCTTCCTCCATATATACAGCCTTTAGGGCATTGTTTAGACTTTGGGTTTTGTTTAGATTAAAAGTTCGCCATAGCTGCAACTTCGTGTACTTCGTTTGTGTCCAACGACCAGACCAAGACGTCACAGAACCCCACCTTGATCAATAAAGCTTTCATTATATATTCGCAATATCCCAATTGCAATCTCAGTTTCTTGCTTGTTCTTCGTTTGTTCGCAGGAAACAGACCCTCATGGTCAGGTTGATCATGCTCCGGCGTGGACAATAACCCTCGGAAGTTGGTTTAGCGATTGCTAAGGCGCGACGTCTCGCACGTTCGTAGTCGGATCGTCAAGGTCGACTCCCACAGAAAACGATCTTGATAGAGGCGGAGGTGTCCCGTCTTTTGATGAGATGATGGATTTTCGCTTTGGTGGAAGTCGACTTTGACGATCCGACTACGAACGTGCGAGGACGTCGCGCCTTAGCAATCGCTAAACCAACTTCGAGAGGTTATTGACCACGCCGGAGCACGATCAACCTGACCACGAGGGTCTGATTCCTACGAGCAAACTAAGAACAAGCAAGAATCTGAGATTGCAATCTGGATATTGTGAATATAAGATGAAAGCTTTATTGATCAAGGTGGGGTTCTGTGACGCCTTTGTCTGGTCGTTGAACACAAATGAAGTACGCGAAGTTGCAGCTATGGCGAACTTTAATCTAAACAAAACCCAAAGTCTAAACGGTGCCCTAAGGGCTGTATATATGGAGGAAGAGAGGGGGAATTTCGTGGCCCTTGGTGGAGGGGTCCGAAATCAACCATATCTCTTGTTTCTCCACACATACGGACTCTAGAAATAGCCTATACTTATGTATTTCGAAATTACATGGGCCTGGCCCAATAAAAATGTGACGCAGCACCTATAATAGCCTCTGGACGAAATTTATGAAGTGACATCTTGTATATTTCGTCCAAGGCCTCATGCACTCGTTATGGTGGCTTCAAAGACCTGAAATCATCACTTGTAACTCTGTTCTTGTTCCCCTTGCGCATGCCATCATCTCCATGCTTGTTCTTGCTCCAATGTTTATCCTTCTCCAAGCTAGGCCCTTCATTTGTAAGCAAAACAAATGTATCCAATTTAGGCAGCATCATATTCTCATGAACATTAGAATCATTACCAAGAAACGAAAGTACCTGGTAATTTAGTTGGCGTGCGCGAGCTCTAGTAATTGGTCCAGTATGTATAGCAGCAGGGGCTGTGGGTGTAACAATGGTATTGATGTCCTCATCATCCTCCCCTTCTTGAAATGAAGTCGTCCTCGACGGAAGTTCATCTTCCTCACCCAAATAAGGCTTCAAATCTGCAATGTTAAAAGTGGGACTAACCCCAAAATCTGCAGGCAGCTCAAGTTTATATGCATTATCATTTATTTTCTCTAACACCTTAAAGGGACCATCAGCACGTGGCATTAGCTTTGATTTGTGTAAATCAGGAAATCTATCCTTACGCAAATGTAACCAAAAAAGATCTCTAGGTGCAAACACAACATGTTTTCTACCCTTATCTCCAGCAAGTTTATATTTAGCATTCATACGCTCAATGTTTTCCTTAGTTAACTCATGCATTTTTAAAATCAATTCAGCACGTTGTTTAGCATCAAAATTAACCTTCTCCGAAGATGGAAGAGGCAACAAATCAATAGGTGCACGAGGTAGGAAACCATACACAACTTCAAAAGGGCACATCTTAGTAGTAGAATGCAATGAACGATTATAAGCAAATTCAATATGAGACAAGCATTCCTCCCACATTTTCTTATTATTCTTCAAAACAGCCCTAAGCATAGTAGACAACGTTCTATTGACTACTTCAGTTTGTCCATCAGTTTGGGGGTGACAAGTAGTACTAAAAAGTAGTTTAGTCCCCAACTTAGCCCATAAACATCTCCAAAAGTGGCTAAGAAATTTAGTATCACGATCTGAAACAATAGTATTTGGCACACCATGCAAGCGAATAATTTCACGAAAGAACAAATCAGCAACATTAATAGCATCATCGCTTTTATGACATGGTATAAAGTGTGCCATTTTCGAGAATCTATCCACGACAACAAATATGCTATCCCTCCCCTTCTTTGTTCGAGGTAAACCTAAAACAAAGTCCATAGATATATCCTCCCAAGGAACACTAGGTACAGGCAAAGGCATATATAAACCATGAGGATTGAGTCGTGACTTAGCTTTTTGACATGTAGTGCAGCGAGCAATAAAATGCTCAACGTCCCGTCTCATCTTTGGCCAAAAGAAATGTGTAGCAAGTACGTCCTCCGTCTTCTTCACGCCAAAGTGTCCCATTAATCGTCCTCCATGCGCCTCCTGCAACAACAAAAGACGAACGGAGCTAGCTGGAATGCATAGCTTGTTAGCACGAAACACAAATCCATCGTTAACGACGAACTTGTTCCACATTCTTCCTTCTTTACAATTCTGCATTACATCTTTAAAATCAGCATCATGCACATATTGATCTTTGATGGTCTCCAAACCAAATATTTTGAAGTCAAGTTGTGAAAGCATAGTATAGCGGCGAGACAATGCATCAGCCATAACATTTTCTTTTCCCTTCTTTTGTTTAATGACATAAGGAAAAGTCTCAATGAATTCAACCCATTTAGCATGTCTATGATTCAGTTTAGCTTGACCTTTAATATGTTTCAAAGATTCATGATCAGAATGTATAACAAATTCTTTGGGCCATAAATAATGTTGCCATTTTCTAAAGTCCGAACAAGAGCATATAATTCTTTATCATAAGTAGAATAATTCAGACTAGGCCCACTCAATTTTTCAGAAAAGTATGCAACAGGTTTGCCATCTTGTAATAACACACCGCCTAATCCAATTCCACTAGCATCACATTCAAGCTCAAAAGTCTTATTAAAATCAGGAAGTTGGAGTAAAGGAGCATGTGTCAACTTATCTTTCAATACCGAGAAGGCTTCTTCCTGTGCGGTACCCCAAAGAAAAGGCACATCTTTCTTTGTAAGCTCATTGAGAGGTGCAGCAATTGTGCTGAAATCTCTCACAAAATGCCTATAGAATCCAGCGAGGCCAAGAAAACTCCTCACTTGTGTGACCGTTTTGGGCTGCAGCCAACTCTCAATAGCTTCAATCTTGGCTTTATCAACTTCAATTCCCTGTGGAGTAACAACATAGCCAAGAAAAGACACTCGGTCGGTGCAAAAGGTGCACTTCCCAAGGTTACCAAACAAACGTGCATCACGTAGAGCAATAAAAACATCACGTAAATGTTCCAAATGTTCTTCCAAAGATCTGCTATAAATCAATATGTCATCAAAGTAAACTACCACAAATCGTCCAATGAAAGCACGTAAAACTTCGTTCATTAATCTCATGAAAGTACTAGGTGCATTAGTTAACCCAAAAGGCATGACTAACCACTCATATAATCCAAACTTAGTTTTAAATGCTGTTTTCCATTCATCTCCCAATTTCATACGAATTTGATGGTATCCACTATGCAAATCAACTTTGGAGAATATTGTAGAGCCACTCAATTCATCAAGCATATCATCGAGCCTAGGAATAGGATGACGATAACGAATAGTAATATTATTAATGCCTCTACAATCAACACACATACGTGATGTACCATCCTTTTTCGGCCCTAGAATAATAGGAACAGCACAAGGACTAAGGGATTCGCGTATATAACCTTTGTCGAGAAGCTCTTGTACTTGACGCATAATCTCCTTCGTCTCCTCTGGATTGGTACGATATGGTGCACGGTTTGGCAGTGAAGCACCGGGAATTAAGTCAATCTGATGCTCAATCCCTCGAATAGGCGGTAATCCCGGTGGCACGTCTTGTGGAAAGACGTCAGCGAACTCCTGCAAAATGTTAGTGACAGTAGGAGGCAAAGAGGAAGGCACGTCCTCGAATGAAAATAATGCCTCTTTGCACACAAAATCATAGCAAACAGATTTGCTGAAATCTAGCTCATCAATATCAGATTTGGTGGCAAATAAACATGCACTTTTCAATTTAATTTCAGAAGCAACACTAGATGGTTTATTATTAGGCTTCATTTGTTGCTCAAATTCTTTTGCCACAATCTGATTTTCACTCTTATTCTTCTACTGTTTTGCTTTATTAGCTCTATTAATATCATCTTTCAAAATGGAATCAGGAGTCATAAGAAGCAAAGTAATATTTTTATCCTTATGAACAAGAGTATAGTGATTGTTTCTACCATGGTGTACAGAGCTTTTATCAAATTTCCATGGTCTACCAAGTAATAAGGAACATGCTTGCATAGGTACCACATCACAATCAACATAATCAGCATATGTAGAGATACTAAAATGCACACGAACAGTACGTGTTACCTTAACCTTGCCGCTGTTGTTGAACCATTGGATGTAGTAAGGATGTGGATGTGGTCTTGTGGTGAGAGAAAGCTTCTCCACCATCTCCATGCTAGCCAAGTTGTTGTAGCTCCCTCCGTCTATTATGACGCGCACTGAACGTTCCTTCACAACTCCCTTGGTATCGAACAAATTGTGCCTCTGATTTTGCTCAGCTTGTGTGACCTACACACTCAAAACACGTTGAGCAACTAAACATTCATACCTGTCAGCGTCTTCAGGAGCCATGTATAGCGTCTCAGGATCAGAATCATCTCCACCATGTTCTTCACGTGTAATAAGAGCCAAAGTCTCCTCATCATAGTCACTAGCGGACTCATATCCACCATCTGCGGTAGCAATCATCACACGAGGAGATTTGCATTCTCTCACATAATGACCTCCTCCCTTACAACGACGACAAATAATATCACTTGTGTGCCCTGTTGATGCCATGGAAGAAGAAGAACTCTGTGCAGGCCCAGCAGGTGCGCTCTTGGCAGATAATGGTGGTTGTGCCTGTTTTCTTGTATCACGACTGGAGGAGGCACCTGATTGAGGTGCTGGTGCAGTTGAAGTAGAAGATGCACGTGGTGTCCATGATGAAGGTCGGCCTGCAGAAAAGTTAGATCGCGCCAATGCTTGTCGATCCTGCACTTCACGTTCAGCTTTACAAGCAAGATGGAATAAACGAGTGATATTAGTATACTCCTTATAGTCTAGAATGGTCTGAATCTCTCTATTTAATCCACCCAGAAAACGTGCAAGCATAGCTTCATTCTCCTCAACAATACCACATCTAATCATGCCAGTTTGTAATTCCTGATAATATTCTTCTACAGAATTTTTCGCTTGTCTTAAACGCTGCAATTTTTGAAGCAATTCACGTTGATAATATGGTGGAACCCAACGCGTACGCATAGCAGTTTTCAAAGCAGCCCAAGTAGTTGGAATAGGATATAATCTACAATGTTCAGACCACCATACACATGCAAAACTAGTGAAAGCACAAACAGCAGCAGCAACCCGTCTCTCCTCGGGATATTGTAAACATGTAAGACGTTGTTCAGTTTCTAACTCCCAAGTAAGATATATATCAGGAACATATCTACCCTCAAATGGTGGAATATTCAATTTCAGTTTAGGAATATGCACATCATCTCGTACCTGAGGTGGTGGTGCAGGCCTACCATTACGAATATATACCTGAGGTCGACCTGCTGGTGGTGGTGCTAGTGGGTGCACGTAGTTCTGATTTTGATCAACCTCATCCCCATAATCGCCCGCATACTCATCATCCTCCTGGGTACCAGCAGCAGCAGTAGCAGGAGCCAAAGAAGCATCAATAACAGGAACATCAGCACCAGAAGTTTGGCCATCCTCAATAGGAACACGCTTCGCTCGTCCATACTGATTCGGAAGGATGCGTTGTTGTTGGTGTTGCAGAGGTGCGATAGGTGCAGCCGGCGGTGGTGGTGGTAAACGCGTGAGCAATTCATTAAAGTTGCTATCAAGCTTTGTTTCGAACGTCTTCTCCATGCCATCTATCTTCTCCATGGCCTCGTCAAATCTGTTTAGCACATCTTGCACCTGTCCACTCATCATTTGCTGAAATTTATCATGTAGCTGTTTGTTCGTCAGGTTCTCCCAATCAGTCTCATCGGCTTGTGATCCTACCATGGTTAGCAGCAAATAAAAACACACAAGAATATGATCCTACAGACTACTAAGAAGTGGTGGTGGTGTATCACAAACCCGTCAAGCAAAACTCAAATTCTTACCAGTTCTTACCCAGCAGCAGGCGGTGATCGGCAACCGTTGTAGTCAAAACTCTCAAAGCTTGGATAGAGCGATTACCAGGGAGAGTCAAACGCACGACGTAGATGTATGTGGAGCTGGGAAGGCTTATAATATGGTAGCAAAAAGGGTCAGCAATAATCAATTCAGAGATGCAAAGTTGAATAAATGCTCAACGACGGTACTGTGCTGGTCCTAGGCTAGACCGTGCTAGAGACGCGAGCCTAGAACACTAACAAAATCACGGCGCTGCACGTAAACAAGGAAAAAGCACACTCTGGAATTTTTTTCGCTCTTTTTTTTGCGCTCTTTTTTTTGCGCTGCTTTTTTTTGTGAAAAATCACTATAATGGCGAGTGTCTCAAAACTCTTCCTAGGTCAAACTGACAGGATGGGCACAAAATTTTTTCGACCAATTTTTTTTTCATTTTTTCGACTGCCCGGACCCAAAAACTGGAAACGGGTCAAAAAAAACTTCCTATAATGGCACCTGTCTCAAAACACTTAGAAACACCTAAAAATAGGATAGCCAGAATTTTTTTCGAAAAATGCGTTTTCGAAAAAAATTTGGCCTAAACGGAGGGTGGTTTCCGGACTCTTTTTTTCCGAAACCTACTCCGGCAAGGAAACACGAATCGGAATCTAGATGGATCTCAAAAACACACCTAATATGCAAGGAACTCGGATTGGTGGTGGATATATGGTGGTGGTATATGGCAGCGGTGGTAATATATGGATATGGATCGGTGGTGGTATATGGATACGGATTGGTGGTGGTATATGGATATGGATTCGGAGCGGTGGTGGTAGGTGACAGGGGCGATGATGATGGTGCGGTGGCGGCGTGACAACTTATGACCAGAACTCGAAACTCTAAAAGACTAACGCTAAGACCAGCAACTAGACACGACGATGCAACCGCAAATTCAACAAAGCAAAACCCTAAAAAGATTATGCAAAGGCTCAGATTGGTTCGGATATGATGAACTAACCCTATTTTTTTTGGCTTTTTCGTGGACTATAGGTATGAAGAACAGACTCGATCTAAACTATGAAAACTGTAAAATCTCACCGAGCAACCTGGAAATCTGATACCACTTGATAGAGGCGGAGGTGTCCCGTCTTTGGATGAGATGATGGATTTTCGCTTTGGTGGAAGTCGACTTTGACGATCCGACTACGAACGTGCGAGGACGTCGCGCCTTAGCAATCGCTAAACCAACTCCGAGAGGTTATTGACCACGCCGGAGCACGATCAACCTGGCCACGAGGGTCTTATTCCTGCGAGCAAACGAAGAACAAGCAAGAATCTAAGATTGCAATCTGGATATTGCGAATATAAGATGAAAGCTTTATTGATCAAGGTGGGGTTCTGTGACGCCTTTGTCTGGTCGTTGAACACAAACGAAGTACGCGAAGTTGCAGCTATGGCGAACTTTAATCTAAACAAAACCCAAAGTCTAAACGGTGCCCTAAGGGCTATATATATGGAGGAAGAGAGGGGGAATTTCGTGGCCCTTGGTGGAGGGGTCCGAAATCAACCCTATCTCTTGTTTCTCCACACATACGGACTCTAGAAATAGCCTATACTTATGTATTTCGAAATTACATGGGCCTGGCCCAATAAAAAGGTGACGCAGCACCTATAATAGCCTCTGGACGAAATTTATGAAGTGACATCTTGTATATTTCGTCCAAGGCTTCATGCACTCGTTATGGTGGCTTCAAAGACCTGAAATCATCACTTGTAACTCTGTTCTTGTTCCCCTTGCGCATGCCATCATCTCCATGCTTGTTCTTGCTCCAATGTTCATCCTTCTCCAAGCTAGGCCCTTCATTTGTAAGCAAAACAAATGTATCCAATTTAGGCAGCATCATATTCTCATGAACATTAGAATCATTACCAAGAAACGAAAGTACCTGGTAATTTAGTTGGCGTGCGCGAGCTCTAGTAATTGGTCCAGTATGTATAGCAGCAGGGGCTGTGGGTGTAACAATGGTATTGATGTCCTCATCAGAACGATAGCCACCATCTCATCGAAACATCGGGACACCTTAGCCTCTATCAAGTGGTATCAGATTTCCAGGTTGCTCGGTGAGATTTTACAGTTTTTCGTAGATTAGATCGAGTCTGTTCTTCATACCTACAGTCCACGAAAATGCCACACAAAAAAAATAGGGTTAGTTCATCATATCCGAACCAATCTGAGCCTTTGCATAATCTTTTTAGGGTTTTTGCTTTGTTGAATTTGCGGTTGCATCGTCGTGTCAAGTTGCTGGTCTTAGAGTCTAGTCTTTTAGAGTTTCGAGTTCTGGTCATAAGTTGTCACGCCGCCGCCGCACCATCATCATCGCCCATCTACCACTTTTGCTTATCCGCCACCGCTCTGAATCCATATACATATACCACCACCAATCCGTATCCATATACCACCACCAATCTCTATCCATATACCACCACCGCTACCATATACCACCACCGCTGCCATATACCACAACCATATATCCACCACCAATTCGAGTTCTTCTCATATTAGGTTTCTTCTTGAGATCAATCTAAATTCCGATTCGTGTTTCCTTGCCTGCGTAGGTCTCGGGAAAAAAAAGAGTCTGGAGACCCCCGGGCAGTTTTTAGGCCAAAATTTTCACGGGAAAAATGTTTTTTCCCTATCCTATTTTTAGGCTTTTCTGAGTCTTTTGAGCCACGTGCCATCATAGTGATTTTTTGTCGCACTTTTTCGTCGTCGCTGCCCTGATTTCCGAAAAAAAGTGAAAAAAAAAATTCGTGCCCATCCTATCAGTTTGACGAGGGAAGAGTTTTGAGACACTCGCCATTATAGTGATTTTTCGCAAAAAAAAGAGGAGCGCAAAAAAAAGGAGCGCAAAAAAAAGGAGCGCAAAAAAAGAGCGAAAAAAAGAGAGTTCCAGAGTGTGCTTTTCCCTTATTTACGTGCAGCGCCGTGATTTTGTTAGTGTTCTAGGCTCGCGTCTCTAGCACGGTCTAGCCTAGGACCAGCACAGTACCGTCGTTGAGCGTTTATTCAACTTTGCATCTCTGAATTGATTATTGCTGACCCTTTTTGCTACCATACTATAAGCCTTCCCAGCTCCACATACATCTACGTCGTGCGTTTGACTCTCCCTGGCAATCGCTCTATCCAAGCTTTTGAGAGTTTTGACTACAACGGTTGCCGATCACCGCCTGCTGCTGGGTAAGAACTGGTAAGAATTTGAGATTTGCTTGACGGATTTGTGACACCCGCCACCACCACCACTTGTTAGTAGTCTGTAGGATCATATTCTTGTGTGTTTCTATTGCTGCCAACCATGCCAGGATCACAAGCCGACGAGACTGACTGGGAGAACATGACGAACAAGGAGCTTCATGATACGTTTCAGCAAATGATGAGTGGACAGGTGCAAGATGTGATAAACAGATTTGAAGAGGCCATGGAGAAGATAGATGGCATGGAGAAGACGTTTGAAACAAAGCTCGATTACAAGTTTGCTGAATTGCTTTCGCGTTTTCCACCACCACCACCGGCTGCTCCTGCCGCACCTCTGCAACAACAGCAACAACACCGACTACCTCCACGTCGGGAAACAGCCCTCCGCCGAGCGAGCCGTGTCCCTCTTCAGTCGGGCCAAACTGCTGGTGCTGCTGTTGATACTTCTGTGGATCCTACTGCTGATGTGGAGGAGGATGATTATGTGGGAGATTATGAGGATGAGGTTGATCAAAATCAGAACTACGTGCCACCACCAGCACAGCAACCACCAGGTCGTCCACATGCAAATAATGGCAATGGTAGGGCTCACCCTCAGGTACGAGATCATGACCATCTCCCTGAACTAAAATTGAATATTCCACCATTTGAGGGTAGATATGTTCCTGATATATATCTTACTTGGGAGTTAGAAACTGAACAACGATTTACATGTTTACAATATCCCGAGGAGAGACGTGTTCCTGCTACTGTTTGTGCTTTCACTAGTTTTGCATGTGTTTGGTGGTCTGAGCATTGTAGATTATATCCTATTCCGGCTACTTGGGCTGCTTTGAAAACTGCTATGCGTACTCGTTGGGTTCCACCATATTATCAACGTGAATTACTTCAAAAATTGCAGCGCTTAAGACAGGGAAAAATTCTGTAGAAGAATATTATCAGGAATTACAAACTGGCATGATTAGATGTGGTATTGTTGAGGAGAATGAAGCTATGCTTGCACGTTTTATGGGTGGATTAAATAGAGAGATTCAGACGATTCTAGAGTATAAGGAGTATACTAATATCACTCGTTTATTCCATCTTGCTTGTAAAGCTGAACGTGAAGTGCAGGATCGACAGGCATTGACGCGGACTAACTTTTCTGCAGGTCGACCTTCATCATGGACACCACGTGCGTCATCTACTTCCACACGTTCTGCTATACCGGCGCCTCCGTCGGCTACCACCTCCAACCGTGATACAATAAAGGAGGCACAATCACCACTATCTGCCAAGAGCACACCTTCTAGGCCTGCAAAGAGCTCTTCTTCATCCATGGCATCAACAGGGCAAACACATGATATTATTTGTCGACATTGCAAGGGTGGAGGTCATTATGCGAGAGAATGCCCATCTAAGCGTGTGATGATTGTTACTGAGGATGGTGGGTATGAGTCCGCTAGTGACTATGATGAGGAGACTTTGGCTCTTATTACACGTGACGAACACGGTGGAGACGATTCTGATCATGAGACGCAATACATGGCTCCTGAAGATGCTGACAGGTATGAATGTTTAGTTGCTCAACGTGTTTTGAGTGTGTAGGTTACACAAGCTGAGGAAAATCAAAGGCATAATTTGTTCCATACAAAGGGAGTTGTGAAGGAACGTTCTGTTCGCGTGATCATAGATGGAGGGAGCTGCAATAACTTGCTAGCATGGAGATGGTGGAGAAGCTATCTCTCACCACAAGACCACATCCACATCCTTACTACATCCAATGGTTCAACAACAGCGGCAAGATTAAGGTAACACGTACTGTTCGTGTGCATTTTAGTATCTCTACATATGCTGATTATGTTGATTGTGATGTGGTACCTATGCAAGCATGTTCCTTATTACTTGGTAGACCATGGCAATTTGATAAAAATTCTGTACACCATGGTAGAAACAATCAGTATACTCTTGTTCATAACAATAAAAATATTACTTTGCTTCCTATGACTCCTGATTCCATTTTGAAAGATGATATTAGTAGAGCTAATAAAGCAAAACAGGAGACAAATAAGAGTGAAAATCAGATTGTGGCAAAAGAATTTGAGCACCAAATGAAGCCTAATAATAAATCATCTACTGTTGTTTCTGAAATTAAATTGAAAAGTGCATGTTTACTTGCCACCAAATCTGATATTGATGAGCTAGATTTTAGCAAATCTGTTTGCTATGCTTTTGTGTGCAAAGAGGCATTATTTTCATTCGAGGACGTGCCTTCCTCTTTGCCCCCTGCTGTCACTAACATTTTGCAGGAGTTCGCTGACGTCTTTCCACAAGACGTGCCACCGGGATTACCACCTATTCGAGGGATTGAGCATCAAATTGACTTAATTCCTGGTGCTTCGCTACCCAACCGTGCACCATACCGTACCAATCCAGAGGAGACGAAGGAGATTATGCGTCAAGTACAAGAACTGCTCGACAAAGGTTATATACGTGAATCCCTTAGTCCTTGTGTTGTTCCTATCATTTTAGTGCCGAAAAAGGATGGTACACCGCGTATGTGCGTTGATTGTAGAGGCATTAATAATATTACTATTCGTTATCGTCATCCTATTCCTAGGTTAGATGATATGCTTGATGAATTGAGTGGCTCTACAATATTCTCCAAAGTTGATTTGCGTAGTGGATACCATCAAATTCGTATGAAATTGGGAGATGAATGGAAAACAGCATTTAAAACTAAGTTTGGATTATATGAGTGGTTAGTCATGCCTTTTGGGTTAACTAATGCACCTAGTACTTTCATGAGGTTAATGAACGAAGTTTTACGTGCTTTCATTGGATGATTTGTGGTAGTTTACTTTGATGACATATTGATTTATAGCAAATCTTTGGAGGAACATTTGGAACATTTACGTGCTGTTCGTGATGCACGTTTGTTTGGAAACCTTGGAAAGTGCACCTTTTGCACCGACCGAGTATCTTTTCTTCACTATGTTGTTACTCCACAGGGAATTGAAGTTGATAAAGCCAAGACTGAAGCTATTGAGAGTTGGCCGCAGCCCAAAATGGTCACACAAGTGAGGAGTTTCCTTGGCCTCGCTGGTTTCTATAGGCGTTTTGTGAGAGATTTCAGCACCATTGCTGCACCTCTCAACGAGCTTACAAAGAAGGATGTGCCTTTTGTTCGGGGTACTTCACAAGAAGAAGCCTTCACGGTATTGAAAGATAAGTTGACACATGCTCCTTTACTCCAACTTCCTAATTTCAATAAGACTTTTGAGCTTGAATGTGATGCTAGTGGAATTGGATTAGGAGGTGTGTTATTACAAGATGGAAAACCTGTTGCATACTTTTCTGAAAAATTGAGTGGGCCTAGTCTGAACTATTCTACTTATGATAAAGAATTATATGCTCTTGTTCGGACCTTAGAAACATGGCAACATTATTTATGGCCCAAGGAATTTGTTATACATTCTGATCATGAATCTTTGAAACACATTAAAAGTCAAGCAAAACTGAACCGTAGACATGCTAAATGGGTTGAATTCATTGAGACTTTCCCTTATGTCATTAAACACAAGAAGGGTAAAGAAAATGTTATTGCTGATGCCTTGTCTCGTCGTTATACTATGCTTTCACAACTTGACTTTAAAATATTTGGTTTGGAGACCATCAAAGATCAATATGTTCATGATGCTGAATTTAAAGATGTATTGCAGAATTGTAAGGAAGGGAGAACTTGGAACAAGTTCGTTCTTAACGATGGATTTGTGTTTCGTGCTAACAAGCTATGCATTCCAGCTAGCTCCGTTCGTCTTTTGTTGTTGCAGGAGGCGCATGGAGGAGGATTAATGGGACACTTTGGCGTCAAGAATACGGAGGATATACTTCCTACACATTTCTTTTGGCCAAAGATGAGACGGGATGTTGAGCGTTTTGTTGCTCGCTGCACTACATGTCAAAGAGCTAAGTCACGACTCAATCCTCATGGTTTATATATGCCTTTGCCTGTACCTAGTGTTCCTTGGGAGGATATATCTATGGACTTTGTTTTAGGTTTACCTCGAACAAAGAAGGGAGGGATAGCATATTTGTTGTCGTGGATAGGTTCTCGAAAATGGCACACTTTATACCATGTCATAAAAGCGATGATGCTGTTAATGTTGCTGATTTGTTCTTTCATGAAATTATTCGCTTACATGGTGTGCCAAATACTATTGTTTCATATCGTGATACTAAATTTCTTAGCCACTTTTGGAGATGTTTATGGGCTAAGTTGGGGACCAAGCTGCTTTTTAGTACTACTTGTCACCCCCAAACTGATGGACAAAATGAAGTAGTCAATAGAACGTTGTCTACTATGCTTAGGGCTGTTTTGAAGAATAACAAGAAAATGTGGGAAGAATGCTTGCCTCATATTGAATTTGCTTATAATCGTTCATTGCATTCTACTACTAAGATGTGCCCTTTTGAAATTGTGTATGGTTTCCTACCTCGTGCACCTATTGATTTGTTGCCTCTTCCATCTTCAGAGAAGGTTAATTTTGATGCTAAAGAACGTTCTGAATTGATTTTAAAAATGCATGAGTTAACTAAGGAAAACATTGAGCGTATGAATGCTAAATATAAACTTGCTGGAGATAAGGGTAGAAAACATGTTGTGTTTGCGCCTGGAGATCTTGTTTGGTTACATTTGCGTAAAGATAGATTTCCTAATCTGCGCAAATCAAAGCTAATGCCACGTGCTGATGGTCCTTTTAAGGTGTTAGAGAAAATAAATGATAATGCATATAAACTTGAGCTACCTGTAGATTTTGGGGTTAGTCCCACTTTTAACATTGCAGATTTGAAGCCTTATTTGGGTGAGGAAGATGCGCTTCCGTCGAGGACGACTTCTTTTCAAGAAGGGGAGGATGATGAGGACATCAATACCATTGTTACAACCACAGCCCCTACTGTTACATATACTGGACCAATTACTAGAGCTCGCGCACGCCAATTAAATTACCAGGTACTTTCGTTTCTTGGTAATGATTCTAATGTTCATGAGATTATGATGCTGCCTAAATTGGATACATTTGTTTTGCTTACAAATGAAGGGCCTAGCTTGGAGAAGGATGAACATTGGAGCAAGAACACGCATGGAGTTGATGGCATGCGCAAGGGGATCAAGAACGGAGTTACAAGTGATGATTTCAGGACTTTGAAGCCGCCATAAGGAGTGCATGAAGCCTTGGACGAAATATACAAGATGCCACTTCATAATATTCGTCCATAGGCTATTCTAGGTGCTGCGTCACCTTATTAATGGGCCAGGCCCATGTAATTTCGAAATACTTAAGTATAGGCTATTTTTAGAGTCCGTATGTGTGGGGAAACAAGAGTTAGGGTTGGTTTCAGACCCCACCCTGAAGGGCCACGAAATTCCCCCCTCTTCCTCCATATATACAGCCCTTAGGGCATCGTTTAGACTTTGGGTTTTGTTTAGATTAAAAGTTCGCCATAGCTGCAACTTCGCGTACTTCGTTTGTGTCCAACGACCAGACCAAGACGTCATAGAACCCCACCTTGATCAATAAAGCTTTCATCTTATATTCGCAATATCCCGATTGCAATCTCAGTTTCTTGCTTGTTCTTCGTTTGTTCGCAGGAAACAGACCCTCGTGGTCAGGTTGATTGTGCTCCGGCGTGGTCAATAACCCTCGGAAGTTGGTTTAGCGATTGCTAAGGCGCGACGTCTCGCACGTTCGTAGTCGGATCGTCAAGGTCGACTCCCACAGAAAACGATAGCCACCATCTCATCGAAACATCGGGACACCTTAGCCTCTATCATGAGCAACGGAAGCGAAACAGACTTTGCTGCCGAGGTCTTGGATATATTGCATGAAGGTGCGGCTTGTGAACTGTGTGCCGTTGTCGGTGATGACCCTGTTGGGTACACCAAAACGGCACACTAGTCCCTTGAAGAACTTGACGGCTGACTGAGCTGTGACCTTCCTCACTGCCTCCACCTCCGGCCACTTTGTGAACTTGTCGATTGCAACGTACAAGTACTCAAAGCCCCCAACAGCGCGGGGGAAAGGGCCCAGTATGTCGAGCCCCCAGACCGAGAAGGGCCGGGAGAGAGGAATGGTTTGAAGGGCTTGAGCTGGCTGATGAAGCTTCTTTGAATGGAACTGACACCCTTCACACCTGGTGACTAGTGTCGTCGCATCCTGGAGGGCGGTGGGCCAGAAGAAGCCTTGCCTAAATGCCTTGCCGGCAAGGGCCCTTGACCCAATGTGGGATCCACATATGCCTTCGTGTATCTCCGCCAACAGCTCCAATCCTTCCTCCCGAGGGATACACTTCAATTTCACACCGTTCGGCCTCTTTCTATACAGGACGTCATCGACAAACAGGTACATGCTAGAGCGACGGGCTACTTTTTCCGCTTCTTCCTGCTCTTCAGGAAGTTCCCCTGTTTGGAGGAATCGGGCGGTATGCTGTGCCCATGCTGGAGCCTGGGGCTCGACGGCGAGGACTAAAGGCATTTCCTCCGCTATAGGAGCGGCTGATGAGGACATCAATACAATTGTTACACCCACAGCCCCTGCTGCTATAAATACTGGACCAATTACTAGAGCTTGCGCACGCCAACTAAATTACCAGGTACTTTCGTTTCTTGGTAATGATTCTAATGTTCATGAGAATATGATGCTGCCTAAATTGGATACATTTGTTTTGCTTACAAATGAAGGGCCTAGCTTGGAGAAGGATGAACATTGGATTAAGAACAAACATGGAGATGATGGCATGCGCAAGGGGAACAAGAACAGAGTTACAAGTGATGATTTCAGGACTTTGAAGCCACCATAATGGGTGCATGAAGCCTTGGACGAAATATACAAGATGCCACTTCATAAATTTCGTCCCGAGGCTATTATAGGTGCTGTGTCACCTTATTATTGGGCCAGGCCCATGTAATTTCGAAATACATAAGTATAGGCTATTTTTAGAGTCCGTATGTGTGGGGAAACAAGAGATAGGGTTGATTTCGGACCCCTCCACCAAGGGTCACGAAATTCCCCCCTCTTCCTCCATATATACAGCCCTTAGGGCATCGTTTAGACTTTGGGTTTTGTTTAGATTAAAAGTTCGCCATAGCTGCAACTTCGCGTACTTCGTTTGTGTTCAACGACCAGACAAAGGCGTCACAGAACCCCACCTTGATCAATAAAGCTTTCATCTTATATTCGCAATATCCAGATTGCAATCTCAGTTTCTTGCTTGTTCTTCGTTTGCTCGCAAGAAACAGAACCTCGTGGTCAGGTTGATCGTGCTCCGGCGTGGTCAATAACCTCTCGGAGTTGGTTTAGCGATTGCTAAGGCACGACGTCCTCGCACGTTCGTAGTCGGATCGTCAAAGTCGACTGTCACCAAAGCGATATCCATCATCTCATCGAAAGACAGGACACCTTTGCCTCTATCAGCGGCTGTCTCGACGGCAAGAGCTTGACGCTCTGCCGGAGCTAGCCGTCCCGTGGCGGGCTCAGTGTCCCCGGCAACATCCTTGCCGGCGGCTCCGGGGAGCTCAGCGGGAAAGTACTTGTCGGGTCCTGATTTCCTCCTCTTGTTCTGCTCTGTTGATGGATCAACGGATGGTTGAGTTAGCTGGAGCACAAAGGTACCTGGTTCCACAGGCAGCTTGAGGGCAGCGCGTTTTGACAGGTAATCGGCGATATCGTTCTCCGCTCGGCGAACGTATTCAGCCTGTATACCGTCAAAACGCTCTTCCAGCTTTCTCACATCATCGACGTAGGCCTTCATCAACGGGCTCTGGTAGTCCTTGTTGACTTGCTTGACGACGAGTTGTGAGTCGCCCCTGACGATGAGCTTCTTGATTCCGAGGTCCGCCGCGATCCTAAGACCGGCAAGCTGCCCTTCATACTCTGCCGTATTGTTTGTTGACACCTCCCTGGGGAAGTGCATCTGGATCACGTACTTGAGGTGCTCTCCGCTGGGCGCGACAAGCAGTACGCCAGCCCCGGCGCCATGTAAGGAGAAAGCTCCATCAAAGTACATGATCCAACTGCAACTTGCCTCCTTGCCGGGTAGAGCAATCTCTTGGGCTTCTTCGTCAGGCGTTGCGGTCCATTCTGCAATGAACTCCGCCAGGACTCGGCTCTGAATCGTCGAAGTACTTTCAAACCTGAGGCCAAAGCTGGACAGCTCCAGTGCCCATTCCACAATTCTTCCCGTTGCATCTGGATTGCGCAATATCCGTTGCAGAGGGAGGCGAGTGACGACAGTGATCTCGTGTGCCTGGAAGTAGTGACGCAGCTTCCTCGAGGCCATAAGAAGGCCGAAGAGCAGTTTCTGCATGCCGGAGTACCTTGATCTAGCTCCCTGCAGGAGGGAACTAACAAAGTAGACCGGGTGCTGCATCATTTTCTTCTTCGGCGACACTTCAACTGGCTGTGTCATCTCTGCATTGGTGGTGTCGGGCTCTGTTGCTGCCATTACCTCGTCGTCAACCTCTCTCTGCGCCACTAGTGCGGCACTGACCACCTGGTTCGTTACCGCCAGGTATAGCAGCAACGGCTCATGTGGCCTAGGCGCAACTAGTATTGGCGCGGAGGAGAGGTACTTCTTCAAATCTTGCAATGGTGCTTCGGCTTCTGGCCTCCACTCCATCGGGCCCGCCTTTTTCAGGATCTTGAAAAAGAGAAGGGCACGCTCGGCAGACTTGGAAATGAATCTGCCCATGGCAGCGACGCAACCAGCAAGCCGACGCACATCCTTGATTCGCTTGGGTGCTTCAATCTACTCTATAGATTTGATCTTGTCCGGATTGGCCTCTATCCCACGCTGTGACACAAAGAACACGAGAAGCTTGCCGGACGGGACGCAAAAGATGCACTTCTCATGGTTCAGCTTGAGATTGATCTTGCGCAGGTTTGCAAATGTTTCTTGCAAATCCGGTATGAGGGTTGCCCTGTCCTTGGTTTTGACCACTATGTCATCCATATAAGCTTCCATATTTCTATGGAGCTGGGGTTCAAAACCAATCTGGACCGCCCTTGCAAACGTCGAACTAGCACTCTTCAGCCCGAAAGGCATCCGCATGAAACAATACGTACCACATGGGGTGATGAATGCTGTTTTCTCTTCACCTTCTCTTGTCATGAAGATCTGGTGGTAGCCGGAGTAGGCATCGAGGAATGACAACAGATCACACCCAGCTGTGGAGTCAACAATCCGGTCGATGCGTGGCAATGGGAAGGGGTCCTTAAGACAAGCCTTATTGATATCCGTGTAATCAATACACAGCCTCCACTTCCCATTAGCCTTGCGTACTACGACCGGATTGGCCAACCACGTTGGATGGAGCACTCCTCTTACCAAACCCGCTGCTTCCAGTTTCCGGATCTCCTCTGTGATGAACTCTTGTCGTTCCAAAGCTTGCTTTCTGACCTTCTGCTTGACGGGCCGCACATGAGGACAGACAACAAGGTGGTGGTCAATCACCTCCCTGGGAACGCCGGGGATGTCGAAAGCTTGCCATGCAAACACATCGACATTCGCCCGCAGGAAGGTGACGAGCGCGTCTTCCTATTTGTCGTCAAGGGTGGAGCTTATGGTGAAAGCCCCTCCCGTGTCGTCCTCATTGACAGAAACCTTCTTGGTTCCCAGCGGTATGGCACTGGGCTTCTTGTTTCCGCCAGTGGAGCTCTCTGGCACGTCCTCGACGGGAGCGCTACACTCCGAAGAGGTGCGCTTGCCGGAGTGGGTGTCCGAGGTCTCACCGGTCTTCTTCCCTCCCGGGGTCCCAGCGGCAGGAGCAAGTGCCCTAGTGGCGGCAGCTGCTGCAACTGCTTGCTGGTATAGTTGGTCAGCGCAAATCAGCGCATCTTTCTTATCGGAGGGGATGGTGATGATCGTCACAGGTCCTGGCATCTTCAGGGTGTTGTAGGCGTAGTGTGACGCCGCCATAAACTTGGCCAGCGCTGGGCGGCCAAGGATCCCGTTGTAGGGCAAGGGTATCTTGGCAACATCAAACACGATCCTCTCCGTCCTGTAGTTCAGATCGCTTCCAAAAGTCACGGGCAGCGTGACCTTTCCCTTAGGTTGGCTTCTTCCCGGGTTGACCCCCTGAAACGTGCCCATCTCTTCGAGGTCTCCATCAGGAATGTGTAGTTTCTCGATCACGTCAGGCGAGATCAAGTTTAGACCGGCCCCGCCATCAACTAGCATCTTTGTCACCTTGAGGTTGCGTATTGTTGGTGAAACCAACAATGGCAAGCACCCGACCGCAGTAGTGCGATCAGGGTGATCCTCAGTGTCAAAAATGATAGGTGTGCTGGACCACTTTAGTGGCCTTTGGGCATCAAACGACGGCTCTGCCGCTGTAATCTCTCGCGCCCACTATTTAAGCTGGCGGTGAGAAGTATGCAGCGAGGCGCCGCCGTCAACGCACATGGCCTCTGTAGCTTTCTGAAACTCTTGGTCGCCGGATTCGTCGTCCTCTTCGTGATCGTCGTCTTCTGGCTTTTTGTCACGGCCCCGGGCAGGCCTCTCCTGTTGTTTATCCTTGCCGCGACGGCCCGCCTGGCCGTCATGCTTCTTGCCGGACCCCTTAGCACCGTCTTGGCCCTTCTCCTTGTCCCGCTTCTCATATTCATCCCTCTGCTTCTCAGCAAGGAGCTCAACCTGTCGGCAGTCTTGGAGAGCATGGCCTTTGGTGCGATGGATCTTGTAGTATCGCATGTCGGAGTTTCCTGGCTTCTTGGCAACCGCCAAGGCCCGGCAGGCGACACATCCGGCAATTTCCTTGCCGGGGTCATCTGCCTTGGTTTTCTTGGTGGAGCCGGTGTCATTAGATCCCTCGACGGCAAGCACGACTTTACCTTTGTGCTTCCTGTTGCGGCACCGGCCCTTCTTCGCCGGGGCGGCAGTATCTTCATCTGAGGAGTCGGTTTCCACGCCAGCGTCTTCGCCGGGGTACTTCCTTCCCTCTTCAGCCCGGGCACATCTGTCAGCAAGAACATAGAGTTCTGCTACATCTTTCACCTTGTTCATTGCCAGCTCTTCGCGCATCTTGCGGTTACGCACGTTCTGATGGAACGCGCTGATGATGGCGGCAGGGTGAACATCAGGGATATCGTACTGTATCCGGCTGAACCTCTGTATATACTTGCGGAGACTCTCGCCTCCCTTCTGGGGAATGACGTGCAGGTCGCTCACTTGGCCATGGGCTTGGTGGCCTCCAGTAAAGGCGCCCACAAACTCATGGCACAAATCCGACCAGGAGGAAATAGAGTCTACCGGCAAGTGCATCAACCATGACATGGCGTTGGGTTTGAGAGCCAACAGAAAGTAATTCGCAAGCACCATATCGTCGCGGGCTCCGGCAGCTTGCATCACAATGGTGTAGATGCTGAGGAACTCGGACGGGTGGGTCTTGCCGCTATACTTTTCGCCCACGTCAGGTTTGAAGGTGCGGTGAGTGAGCCACTGGAACTCCTGCAGCTCACGGGTAAAAGCCGGACAGCCTACCTCGTAAGGTAGGCCTCCAGGGCTCTCCGGTGCCGGGTGGTTCACAGCAGGCCCTGCTCACCTGTCTGACTGGTGGCGCGCTCCGCGCCGGTGCTCGATAGTGGTTCGAGCGTCTTCATGTTCTCGTTCCCGAAGGACTTGGCGCTGGTCACAGTGGGTCCGCGGGTCGGACGATGCTATAGAGATTTCGTCGCCCGTAACGTCGTGACGGGCTGGCGTCCGCGGTACCGAGCGAGGAGGAGGCGAGTACACCGTGGTCGCGGCACCACCTGCTTTCCTTCCACTGGTGCGTGGGACTCCGTCGGGGCGTCGACCCGGGGGCTCCACCGGACTCGGTTCGTCTTTGTTGGCCACCGCAACAAGGCTTCGGATAGTGGCTCTCCATTCATCGAGTTTCCCCGTAGTGGGAGGAAAATCGAGGAGTAATTGCGCGCGCGCCCGGGCTTCTGCTGGCGTTGGTGGCAGCGAAACCTGCACGGATCGCGGCGTGCTTCGACTTCTGACCATGTCAGAAGGAGCTCTATCACGACCTCGCGGTCGCATGCCATCTTCACCAGCGCCTCGGCGAGCGGGCAGGTCTTCTACCTCCCAGGAGTGGCGCTCGGGACTCTTCCCGCGGCAACGCCCGGGGTCTTCGGCATGATTATGCTGTTCGTCGCGCGCCACTTGAGAGGAGCGCGCCGTCGACGCCGGCATGGGAGTCCTGGAGGCCCTCGCATCACCGTCGGGCGGGGTGGCAGCGATCCTGGAAGGCCCCGCGCCACCCGCGGAGGGCCTGGCTCCGTCTTTGGATTTGGCGGCGTGCGGCCCGTTACCAGGCGCACGAACATCGCCGCCTCCCAAACTCCGGCTGCTGGGACGGTGTTGGTGTTCGAGAACGGCGCCCCGGGTCCTTTCTGCGACCGGTCCGCTGCTCGCCCGCGTCAGGATGGGATGTCCGGCTTCCGACGGGCCAACCGCCACCGTCGTCTTGTTCTTGGGCGCCATGACGATGAAGAAGTGTCGAACTAACTGCTAAAGCCGATTCTCACAACTGCGCCCCCTACCTGGCGCGCCAAAGATGTCTGTGGGAACGACACCTATGGGATCACAAGAATCCCTACTATGGTTGCGGGGCGCGGGGTCGTGAGAAGAGTGGATCAAATAGATAGCACACGGTTCGTTTATCCAGGTTCGGTCCGCGAGGATGCGTAAAACCCTAATCCTGCTTTGGTGGATTGTATATCTGTGTTCTTGAGCTAGCTATGGGGCGTGAGGAGCTCCAAAAAGCCGAATCCTCCTCCTGGTCGCCTCGGGCCTCCTTTTATAGGAAAGGGGTTGCCACAGTGGCACACAGGAGGTGGAAAGGGTACAGTGATGTGAGGTTATCCCTCGCATTACATGATAAGGAGCATTTAATGCGTCTTGCCCAGGTGTCCTTGCTTTATCGGGGACGGGGGAGAGCCCTGTCTCGTCCGTCGCAGCTCCCTCTCATGTCGACACGCGCCCTGGCCAGCGGCGCCCGCGGTGCCATGTAGGCAGGCAGGCAGCTGAGGTGGCGCAGTGGTGGGTCTCCATGAAGATCCGCATGCTGCCACGCAGGTGCCTGCCCAGCTGGTTGGGTCGGCAGCTGCATGCGAATAGTGGTGGAGGATTGACTGGCGTGGGCCTGATGGTGGCCCTACGGGTGTTCTTGGCAAGGGCCTTGCCGGGGCCCCAGCAAGGGTCTTGCCGCGGCGCCTGCTGTCATCCCCGGCAAGGCTCTTGCCGGGGGCCTTGTGGTCCTCCTTGGCTGGGATCCCGCCAAGGATCATCATCTTCTAAAGGGTGTAGCTGATCTTGAATGTCTTCACAAAGATCTGCATGCCACCACGGGGATGTCTCCCGAATCCTTGCCCCATGGGGGCCGTGGACTCAAGGGTGACTCACTCCGTAGGTGTGGGGCGAGC
>NC_041393.1:323194544-323197989 GCF_002162155.2 Triticum dicoccoides | reverse complement strand
GTGGTCTTGGTCTTGGCGTCGTTCTGCTTCTCCTGAGCTTCGGCCTTACCTTGGCTCACCTCCCTTGCCTTGCTCAGTGTGGTGGTGCCCGTGGCTCAGACTGCCCATGCACAGTTATAGGGGTACAAAAAGTGTACCCCTCTTTTTGTACACCGACAAGGACAACGATTAATAATTTCAACCAACCGTTCAAAACATAATTCAATAAAATTTCCCACATTTGATGGGAACCTAAATATTTTTATCCCGAAATTTCTAGTCAGATTAAATACAATTTCAATATAAATTTGTATTACGTAAAAATTCCAACAAAACATTGCGCGCGCAAAAATTAATGAAATTAAAATTTTCAAAATAAAAAAAATAAAAACTAATTACGTGTTTGGTGCATTTTTTATAGTTACTTCCAGTTTTTATAATGACATCCCATTTATTATTTCTTAAAGCCCATTTCCTTGTTAAGCCTAATGCATCCCTCCTTGGAATGATTTGCAGCCCAGCGGGGCAGAGAAGTACAAGTTGACCTTGCCTGAGTATTCCTCAAAAAAAAAGTATAGCTCGTCTAGCCATTTTCAGCTTGAAAAAAAGTTAATATCTGGGCTGGATATCTGGCCTGGGCTAGACGGGCCATAGCCCGCCCAGTTAATACCCTTCTCTCCTCTAAACAACAATGAAAACATCGCTCAAGAAAAACTCTGCAGTGCTCACACCTCAAAAACACAAATACTGCTCGAGCTGCTCGGTCCCAGCTGTCGGCCGCTCCTTGTGCAATTATCTTGTTTATTGACTACATAGGTTGACAATGGTGTGGGACCATGCACTAGTAGAAAAAGGGTCAAACGTGAAGTACATTAGTGCCGGTTTGATTTAGGCCCGGTACTAATGGTACCATTAGTGCCGGTTCGAACGGATTTGCATTAATGCCGGTTCGTGTTGAACCTTTAGTACCGGTTCGTGGCACGAACCAGTACTAAAGGGGTGGTGGCAGGCTGGCGTCAAGCCGAGGCCCCACGATCACCTTTAGTACCGGTTCGTGGCACGAACCGGTACTAAAGGGCCAACCTTTAGTACCGGTTCGTGCCATGAACCGGTACTAAAGGGGTCTGACCTATAGTACCGGTTGGAGACACAAACCGACACTATAGGGCAATTTTCAAACTTGAAAAAATCATAACTAAATCATCCTAATTCAGAAAAATACATATAATATATCAAAATTTGCAGAACAAAAAGATTGATCCGTGTTTTCCGTTTCGACAATTTTTTAAAATCACAAAATTCCAAAGGGAAAATAGAGTTTTTGGGCGTTTTACACGTTTTTTGGACGTTTTTAGCGTTTAGTGCTAGGGTTTAGATTTCAGCGTTTAGGGTTAGGTTTTATGGTCTAAACCCTTAGTTTTTACTGTTTAGCATAGAGTTTCCGATGTTTTAAGTCCCGGGTTTAGGGTTTAGGACAATTTTTGAAATGACAAATTGTAAAAGGAAAAAAAGATATGCTCTAATTTATGTTTTTTTGAATTTTGGTTAAATCTTGTCAAACCAGTCAAACAACCGATTCAAGAAATATAGAGTGTTACTAAATAATTACGCAATAATATTAGTGTTACTAAATAAGTATCTCAGTTTTTTTGAATTTTGTTCAAATCTGGTCAAACTGTGGTCAAACTGTGGTCAAACTATGGTCATACTACTTATTCAAGAAATATTAGTGTTACTACATAATTATTCAAGAATATTAGTGTTACTAAATAATTATTTAAATTTTTTGAATTTTGGTCAAATCTGGTCAAACTGTGGTCAAACTATGGTCAAACTTATTCAAGAAATATCAGCGTTACTAAATAATTACTGTTTTTTTAGAATAATAGTTTCAAACTCAAACGGTGAAATGTGTGACTTCATGCTCAAGCTAAATTCCTGAGGGTTAATAGGATTGACATCTTACTATTGTCAGGAAAACAACAAGTGCAGACTCGGAAACGAAGGAGAATAGAACCTGAAAGTTAAGCGTGCTCGGGTTGGAGTAGTGAGAGGGATGGGTGACCGATCGAGAAGTTAGATGATTTGGAATGAGTGATCCACACTTGAGCAGTTAAGAGAGGTGATTAGAGACTAAATCATGAAATAATTCAGAAAAATAAAAAATAAAAAAAATCAAATTTTTTTTCAAAATTTTCAAAAAAAAATTCAAAAAAAACCTTTAGTGCCGGTTGGTAACACCAACCGGTACTAAAGGTCCCCCATACCAGGGCGCGAGCTCACGCCACGTGGTGGCACTTTAGCGCCGGTTCGTGCCGAACCGGTACTAAAGGGGGGGGGGGCTTTAGTGCCGAAACTTTAGTGCCGGTTCCTAAACCGGCACTAAAGGGCCTTACGAACCAGTGTTATTGCCCGGTTCTGCACTAGTGGTGATGTCAGGAAACCAGGAGGAAGCAAAGAATATTATAGTTGTATATAATAAGGAGGCACTTACGTACGTGCGGCTATGGCCCTGGTGGGTCCCCACTGTCATTCTCTCCAAGTAAAGTCATCTCCTCATTCCTCATGTTCGTTGACCATGTTGACAACACGAGACGGCGGCGCCACGGCGAGCGCAACAGCTCAAAGGATGACGGAGAGGGCCATGCGGGCCCTGCAGATGGTTTGATACAGCGCCCGCTGCTCATTCGGGAAACCAGGATCATAGGGCCACATGTCCGTGATGGCATGGTCATTCGCTTGTTCACCGGTGCTCGTTGAGGAGACGGAGGTTACAGCACAAGTCCTCCTGCGCTGGTAGCTCTTCCGCCATTAGGGCGTCGAAGAGCGGCCGCACCTGCTCTATGGTGAACACGGGATGAACCGGCTTGGACAGTGGCGCCGGCTCCTGGTCGGAAGCTACGTCCATCGTCTGATTGTCGACGCTCAGCTCGGCGAGCTCGCTGGCAAGCCAGCATGTCCAGCAGCTGCTGGACCAACTCGCTGGCTGTTGTGGCCCACCCAGACCGCTTCCCTCGCCCGCACGCGCTTTTCGCCCGAAACGGTCAGCGTCGCCCGCCCCACTTCTCGGTGCAGGTGATTGCTCCGCCTTCAAACGACACAAGTGTCATCCATCCGTCTGCCGCCCACATTAATGATACACGGTTGCCGAGGCGGCTACTCCGACGCCACACGTCCGTCCCTCCGCCACCCACCATTGCTATATAAACTGTTGCGCCGGCCATAGCCACAGTCATCTGCCTCCGTTCCCTTTCTCTTGTCCACACCACCACTGCCCACGATGGCTTTATCGCGCTCCAGCGCTCTACAGGACGGGCGGACGACAGACCACAAGTGTCGTCCGTCCGTCTGCCGCCCACATTAATGATACACGGTTGCCGAGGCGGCTACTCCGGCGCCACACGTCCGTCCCTCCGCCGCCCACCATTGCTATATAAACTGTTGCGCCGGCCATAGCCGCAGTCAT
>NC_041393.1:323179895-323194291 GCF_002162155.2 Triticum dicoccoides | reverse complement strand
GCAGTCATCTGCCTCCGTTCCCTTTCTCCTATCCACACCACTACTACCCACCATGGCTTCATTGCGCTCCAGCGCTCTTCAGGACGGGCGGACGACAGACCACAAGTGTCGTCCGTCCGTCTGCCGCCCACATTAATGATACACGGTTGCTGAGGCGGCTACTCCGGCGCCACACGTCCGTCCCTCCGCCGCCCACCATTGCTATATAAACTGTTGCGCCGGCCATAGCCGCAGTCATCTGCCTCCGTTCCCTTTCTCCTGTCCACACCACTACTATCCACCATGGCTTCATCGCGCTCCAGCGCTCTTCAGGACGGGTGGACGACAGACCACAAGGAGATGGCAGCCATTGCTGCCGACTGGCTGGCCGGCAGGCAACCGGAGGACGACGACTGTAATGCCCCGAACACACCCGCCGCTGGTCGTTACTCCTGGCGGGATCTAGACTGGCCCCACAGATCAATACTAGTCTTTTCTGCGCACTTTGTCCTCACTCGTGCGCACTCGGGAGCAACTTCCCGGTTGGTCACCCATCCTGAAACTACTCCAAGCTGAGCACGCTTAACTTTGGAGTTCTGTCAGAATGGGCTCCCAGAAAAGAAGGAATTCCTTATTGATATGACTAGTCTATCATCCCTAATAAGCCAGGCTATCACAAACACCCCTACTCAGAGGAACTGACGTCCTCGTCGGGCCACAGGAACGTTCCCTCTTGGCACATACATCTGTGCTTCCAGTCCGGTACATGTGCCATGCCGTGTGCCACGACGGGTCACAAACGTCATGAACAACATGACCGCACACATGTCCGCAAACATCCGTGTAACCGTGAGGGTCGGCTCTGATACCAACTTGTAACGCCCCGGACACACCCGCTGGTGGTCGTTACTCCTGGCAGGATCTAGATGGGCCCCACAGATCAATACTAGTCTTTTCTGCGCACTTTGTCCTCACTCGTGCGCACCCGGGAGCAACTTCCTAGTCGGTCACCCATCCTGAAACTACTCCAAGTTGAGCACGCTTAACTTTGGAGTTCTGTCAGAATGGGCTCCCGGAAAAGAGGGAATTCCTTATTGATATGAGTAGTCTATCATCCCTAATAAGCCAGGCTATCACAAAGACGTCCCAATGGATACCACGGTAGTCGACGACGCCAACCCCCTCCTCCGTGCCATCCTCGCCGGTGCATTGCACCATGACCAGAGGCGAGGCTCGTGCCCAATACATGGATACGGTGAGGCAGAAGCATGAGGAGCAGTTCCGGGAGGCGCAGGCCGATGCCGCCTACAACCACCATCTCCTCCAGGAGCACCTGCAGGCGGAGGAGCAGATCGCCGCGGAGCAGGCAGAGCAGGAGGCGCTGCTCGACTCATACCGCTCCGCCCGCGAGGGTCGCCTCGAGCGCTGGCGGTATTGCATGCGGGTGGCGGAGGTTGTGGCCGCCTACAATGAGGGCGGTGAAGCGGGTGAGGCGTTGTTTGGCAAGACCGAGGATGAGGCAGAGGACAATGTCGGCTCCGACGAGTCCCCGCTCCGCTGGCGTCAATGAGGCCCTGCTCCGCCGAGGCCCCGTGGCACCAACAACGAGGCAGAGGACACCGCAGGCTCCGCCGAGGCGTCGCCCTGCCAGCACCGAGGCAGAGGACCTCGCCGGCTTCAGTGAGGCCCTACTCCGCTGAGGCTTCGCCCCGCCAACAAGGCAGAGGACACCGCCGGCTCAGCCGAGGCCCCACCCTGCCGGCAACGAGGGGGAGGAGTTCCCATGCTCCGTCGAGGCACTGCCCCGCCGGCAATGAGATAGAGGACATCGCCGGCTCCGTCGAGGCCCCTCCCCGCTGCCAACGAGGCCGCGCCACACAGAAAACGATGAAGAGTAGAACACAGTAGGTCGCCGCTGCTCAGGTCCAAGTAAGGCCGCTGCTGCTACCGTCCGGTTGAAGCCAAGCTAGGCAAGTTAACCATTGACAGCCGATTAGCTTCTTGGCAGCGACATGGAGTCGGAGAGCTATGTTGTAGAAAGATGCTGCTTCAGTTACTTAACTGCTAGTGCAGTTGGGTCACTGACACATGGGCCAACAGGCATCTGGGCCACATGTCAGTTACACAACTACACCTGCAGTTAAGTCACTGAAGCTTAGTCCGTTGGAGAATAAGCTTCTGTTCGGCCCAGCCGGACACAGGTGGGTAGATTCGGTTAATTAATTACACCTCCAGCGCACCCCTTTTTAGTTGACGAATGTATGAAATGTAATGAAATCTGGCATGTTTATATGAAATCCGACCGTGTATGAATGAATTTAGTTTGATTAGTTCAAATTGTTGTATCACTGGTATTGGATGAACATGCAAAACAATACGTACTAGGATTATTCCCAGGGTAATCACCTCGTTTGCAGCAGTTTCACATGTACTCCATCCGGTCCTTTTTAGTCTGTATACAAGTTTTGTCTGTAGTCAAAGTATCTTTACTTTGACCACTCTTTTAGAAAAAAGTATGAACATTCACAATGTAAATCAACTGACTTGAAAGAAATCTAATATGCAAAGTAAAAAGGAACAGATGGAGTACAAAGAGTTTGAGCTGCTTTTTAGTGTTCATGTACATTGCAATCAAACACACAGGCCTGGCAATTCATAGAGAACATTCAAAACAATCGATGATTATGCATCTCAGTGACTCACATGTCAGAGCCAATATTTACTTCACAGCTAAACAATAAAGAAAAATCGATCGATGTTGCTGATAGCAAAGGGCGTCCCATTTGAAAATATCAAACGCATGTCTTCTTGCTAACATCAATGAGCAAAATTTGACAAGGTTGTCCCATTCCAGAATGTCAAATGCGTGGTGCTTTGCGTACATCAATGACCAAACTTTGACAAGGTTTTCCCATTCCAAAATATCAAATGCCTACGATTGTGGAATGGCCAAGGATTGCCATCAGTTTGCATTGACATGGCACATCGTGCTAAATAAACCAGCTGTGCTTTTTGTGCAGTTCCACCAAAATCAACCAAATTCACGCGTAGCTTGTATGATTTCGCCTTTATATGTTACAACGCCTTGAACATATCGGCACCTCCTTTTTTGTGGTGGAAATGAATGATTCGATGTATCCATGAACATTTTGTGCAGTTCCCATTGAAACCAAGATGAGCACCCTTGTTTGCACAAATACAAAATAAGTGATTAGTATAAAGCAAACTGTACTATAAATTGACAGTTTAAGCAGGCACCAACATGGTCCATGTAGAGCACACTTTAAAAAAATGGAACTCACCGGAAAGAATCCTAGAACAACATTGTACTTGCGCATCACAGCAAAAAAAGATGGAGATCTGTCAGTCCTTCTGAGCTGAAGTTGGTTTGGTCTTGTGGGGAGTAATGTAACCATCCTTCAACTGCTCCTTCTAATGAGAAGATAGACAGGGCTTCTTCATCCTGGCATAATCGGAACTAGTCACTTCACGTACTCCATATTCTTCTTCAGAGGAGGATGATCCTGTTGTGCAAAGATAAGAGGACAACTAAATGCTAGCATCCATGTTTGCTCGAAAAAAAGGAAAGGAAATATTTAAAACAACATAGATGAAGCACTTCTCAATGACAATACCACTTTCTCATGACAGTATCTCAATAGTAGCAGAACACCAATAGAGATGACAAAGCTCAATCATATGGATGAAATCCATGGGGAGTTACAACCTTTGTCAGGAGGCTTATTGTGTAGAGCATACAGATCAAGTACTTCTCCGGAACCATTTGTTGTTATCTACTATGGTTGCCATGCTTACTATATACTCCTTGATTAGTTTAATGTTTCCAACATCTTCTTGTGCAGTTCCACTAAAATATATGGTATCTTCAAAGAAGATCCCTGTTTGCACAAGTAGATATAATTACATATTACATTAAGAGTGGCATCAAATCAGTGGCAAAACAATTGCTCGTTCCAGCCATAGCAATAAATTAAGATGCAAAACTATATCATTACTTGTGTCATCATAGTTCCAGTGCTTCATTACAGCACCGGGAGTTGATTTTTGTTTTTCTTCCGCTTGTTCTTCCCCTTCATCACTTGATTCAATAACATGCAAGCTTCGCCTTCAACGTAAGATTTGGCATGTCAATTGGGGAGCAAAAGTATAGCACTAAATAACAACATTAATTTTCTAATGGAAGTGGCAAAATACAGGCCAAAAGTTGTGCAATATCCTTATCTTACCTCAATGGGATATTACGGTGCACATACAGATTGGAAGTCTTGTCTCCATTTGTGCAGTTCGCTAAAATCAAGCAACATTACCGTACAAGTAGCACAACATATGAAAGCACACTGCACAATCATGTGAAAGAAGGCTAGTACGGACCTCTCATGACGCGAAATTCAAACAACTCACAAGAAGAAGATCTGAACCAAATTTGCCAACACGGATAGGAAATAAGATCTCCTCTTGTGCAGTTCCACTAAGATCAAGCAATCAAGCAACGATGTCTGTGTGACATTTTGGTTGAACTGTACAAAACACTCTTAAAACAGAAGTGTTTTGTGCAGTGCAACAAAAGGTCACAATAACAACGAGGTGAAGTAGATAACCCTGTTTACACAGAGGTGCAAAGGAAACAACAACTGGTCAATAATGGTGGATGACACAGAAGCCAACAAAAAGAAGCATCTAACTTATCTAATTGGGAAAGAAAGCAAGACAGTAGCATTTCTCAAACAGTGGCATTGATTCATATTAACAGAGATTATATTAACAATAAAATTTGTTAAACATGTAATTTGCTTTTAACTGTGGCATTGCATCAATTTTCCAACGGCATTATTAGAGGGTGTTTGTTTACGCAGACTTTTTGGTGTAGGGACTAAAAAAGTCCCTTTCAATCCCATCTAAACCAAACAGGAGGGACTTTTAGGGACTAAAAGTGGGCATTTGGGACTTAAGAAAGAAGACCCCAAGGGAGAGTCTTTTTGGGACTTTTTCCAACAGTTGCCCCTGCCCCGCATTACACCTTATCTCTATTAGTTCATTACTAGGGGTAACATGGTCTTTTAGCATGTCATTTGATAACCTCTAGTGCATGTATAGTTGATAGGGGCAAAGGTGTCCCGTCTTTCGATGAGATGATGGATATCGCTTTGGTGGCAGTCGACTTTGACGATCCGACTACGAACGTGCGAGGACGTCGCGCCTTAGCAATCGCTAAACCAACTCCGAGAGGTTATTGACCACGCCGGAGCACGATCAACCTGACCACGAGGGTCTGTTTCCTGCGAGCAAACAAAGAACAAGCAAGAAACTGAGATTGCAATCTGGATATTGCGAATATAAGATGAAAGCTTTATTGATCAGGGTGGGGTTCTGTGACGCCTTTGTCTGGTCGTTGAACACAAACGAAGTACGCGAAGTTGCAGCTATGGCGAACTTTTAATCTAAACAAAACCCAAAGTCTAAACGATGCCCTAAGGGTTGTATATATGGAGGAAGAGGGGGGAATTTCGTGGCCCTTGGTGGAGGGGTCCGAAATCAACCCTATCTCTTGTTTCCCCACACATACGGACTCTAAAAATAGGCTATACTTATGTATTTCGAACTTACATGGGCCTGGCCCAATAATAAGGTGACGCAGCACCTAAAATAGCCTCGGGACGAAATTTATGAACTGGCATCTTGTATATTTCGTCCAAGGCTTCATGCACCCATTATGGTGGCTTCAAAGTCCTGAAATCATCACTTGTAACTCCGTTCTTGTTCCCCTTGCGCATGCCATCATCTCCATGCTTGTTCTTGCTCCAATGTTCATCCTTCTCCAAGCTAGGCCCTTCATTTGTAAGCAAAACAAATGTATCCAATTTAGGCAGCATCATATTCTCATGAACATTAGAATCATTACCAAGAAACGAAAGTACCTGGTAATTTAGTTGGCGTGCACGAGCTCTAGTAATTGGTCCAGTATGTATAGCAGCAGGGGCTGTGGGTGTAAAAATAGGATAGCCAGAAATTTTTTCGAAAAATGCGTTTTTGAAAATTTTTGGGCCTAAATGGAGCGTGGTTTCCGGACTCTTTTTTTTCCGAAACCTACTCCGGCAAGGAAACACGAATCGGAATCTAGATGGATCTCGAAAATAAACCTAATATGACAAGAACTCGGATTGGTGGTGGATATATGGTGGTAGATGGCAGCGGTGGTGGTATATGACAGCTGTGGTGGTATATGGATACGGATTCGAAGCGGTGGTGGTAGATGGCAGGGGTGATGATGATGGTGCGGTGGCGGCGTGACAACTTATGACCAGAACTCGAAACTCTAAAAGACTAGACTCTAAGACCAGCAACTAGACACGACGATGCAACCGCACATTCAACAAAGCAAAACCCTAAAAAGATTATGCAAAGGCTCAGATTGGTTCGGATATGATGAACTAACCCTAATTTTTTTTGTGGCTTTTTTGTGGACTATAGGTATGAAGAACAGACTCGATCTAAACTACGAAAAACTGTAAAATCTCACCGAGCAACCTGGAAATCTGATACCACTTGATAGGGGCAAAGGTGTCCCGTCTTTCGATGAGATGATGGATATCGCTTTGGTGGCAGTCGACTTTGACGATCCGGCTACGAACGTGCGAGGACGTCGCGCCTTAGCAATCGCTAAACCAACTCCGAGAGGTTATTGACCACGCCGGAGCACGATCAACCTGACCACGAGGGTCTGTTTCCTGCGAGCAAACGAAGAACAAGCAAGAAACTGAGATTGCAATCTGGATATTGCGAATATAAGATGAAAGCTTTATTGATCAAGGTGGGGTTCTGTGACGCCTTTGTCTAGTCGTTGAACACAAACGAAGTACGCGAAGTTGCAGCTATGGCGAACTTTTAATCTAAACAAAACCAAAAGTCTAAACGATGCCCTAAGGGCTGTATATATGGAGGAACAGGGGGGAATTTCGTGGCCCTTGGTGGAGGGGTCCGAAATCAACCCTATCTCTTGTTTCCCCACACATACGGACTCTAAAAATAGCCTATACTTATGTATTTCGAAATTACATGGGCCTGGCCCAATAATAAGGTGACGCAGCACCTAAAATAGCCTCGGGACGAAATTTATGAAGTGGCATCTTGTATATTTCGTCCAAGGCTTCATGCACCCATTATGGTGGCTTCAAAGTCCTGAAATCATCACTTGTAACTCCGTTCTTGTTCCCCTTGCGCATGCCATCATCTCCATGCTTGTTCTTGCTCCAATGTTCATCCTTCTCCAAGCTAGGCCCTTAATTTGTAAGCAAAACAAATGTATCCAATTTAGGCAGCATCATATTCTCATGAACATTAGAATCATTACCAAGAAACAAAAGTACCTAGTAATTTAGTTGGCGTGCACGAGCTCTAGTAATTGGTCCAGTATGTATAGCAGCAGGGGCTGTGGGTGTAAAAATAGGATAGCCAGAAAATTTTTCGAAAAATGCGTTTTCGAAAAATTTTGGGCCTAAACGGAGCGTGGTTTCCGGACTCTTTTTTTTTCCGAAACCTACTCCGGCAAGGAAACACGAATAGGAATCTAGATGGATCTCGAAAATAAACCTAATATGACAAGAACTCGGATTAGTGGTGGATATATGGTGGTAGATGGCAGCGGTGGTGGTATATGACAGCTGTGGTGGTATATGGATACGGATTCGAAGCGGTGGCGGATAAGCGGTGGTGGTAGATGGCAGGGGTGATGATGATGGTGCGGTGGCGGCGTGACAACTTATGACCAGAACTCGAAACTCTAAAAGACTAGACTCTAAGACCAGCAACTAGACACGACGATGCAACCGCACATTCAACAAAGCAAAACCCTAAAAAGATTATGCAAAGGCTCAGATTGGTTCGGATATGATGAACTAACCCTAATTTTTTTGTGGCTTTTTCGTGGACTATAGGTATGAAGAACAGACTCGATCTAAACTACGAAAAATTGTAAAATCTCACCGAGCAACCTAGAAATCTGATACCACTTGATAGGGGCAAAGGTGTCCCGTCTTTCGATGAGATGATGGATATCGCTTTGGTGGCAGTCGACTTTGACGATCCGGCTACGAACGTGCGAGGACGCCGCGCCTTAGCAATCGCTAAACCAACTCCGAGAGGTTATTGACCATGCCGGAGCACGATCAACCTGACCACGAGGGTCTGTTTCCTGCGAGCAAACGAAGAACAAGCAAGAAACTGAGATTGCAATCTGGATATTGCGAATATAAGATGAAAGCTTTATTGATCAAGGTGCGGTTCTGTGACGCCTTTGTTTGGTCGTCGAACACAAACGAAGTACGCGAAGTTGTAGCTATGGCGAACTTTTAATCTAAACAAAACCCAAAGTCTAAACGATGCCCTAAGGGCTGTATATATGGAGGAACAGGGGGGAATTTCGTGGCCCTTGGTGGAGGGGTCCGAAATCAACCCTATCTCTTGTTTCCCCACACATACGGACTCTAAAAATAGCCTATACTTATGTATTTCGAAATTACATGGGCCTGGCCCAATAATAAGGTGACGCAGCACCTAAAATAGCCTCGGGACGAAATTTATGAAGTGGCATCTTGTATATTTCGTCCAAGGCTTCATGCACCCATTATGGTGGCTTCAAAGTCCTGAAATCATCACTTGTAACTCCGTTCTTGTTCCCCTTGCGCATGCCATCATCTCCATGCTTGTTCTTGCTCCAATGTTCATCCTTCTCCAAGCTAGGCCCTTCATTTGTAAGCAAAACAAATGTATCCAATTTAGGCAGCATCATATTCTCATGAACATTAGAATCATTACCAAGAAACGAAAGTACCTGGTAATTTAGTTGGCGTGCACGAGCTCTAGTAATTGGTCCAGTATGTATAGCAGCAGGGGCTGTGGGTGTAACAATTGTATTGATGTCCTCATCAATAGTCCTTGGAACCAAGCAGGTGGGGACTAGGGACTTTTTAGTTGGGGCTAAAAAAAGTACTAGGACTTTTTACCCAAACAGGGCCTTAGATTAACAACAGCTAAAGAGTTGCACGGGACAATGGACTCACCATCACCATGTGCATCTACCGATGTATGAAGGGGTGATGCACAGTCTATTGCAACAAAGAACAAACAACCAAGGAGTATATTTGTGTTGGTCCTAGTTTTGTTATCTTTACACACCTTTCCCTATGTGAGCGCAACAAATCTAGTCCTGCTGATAGAGGCGGAGGTGTCCCGTCTTTCGATGAGATGATGGATTTTCGCTTTGGTGGAAGTCGACTTTGACGATCCGACTACGAACGTGCGAGGACGTCGCGCCTTAGCAATCGCTAAACCAACTCCGAGAGGTTATTGACCACGCCGGAGCACGATCAACCTAACCACGAGGGTCTGATTCCTGCGAGCAAACGAAGAACAAGCAAGAATATGAGATTGCAATCTGGATATTGCGAATATAAGATGAAAACTTTATTGATCAAGGTGGGGTTCTGTGACGCCTTTGTCTGGTCGTTGAACACAAACGAAGTACGCGAAGTTGCAGCTATGGCGAACTTTAATCTAAACAAAACCCAAAGTCTAAACGGTGCCCTAAGGGCTGTATATATGGAGGAAGAGAGGGGGAATTTCGTGGTCCTTGGTGGAGGGGTCCGAAATCAACCCTATCTCTTGTTTCTCCACACATACAGACTCTAGAAATAGCCTATACTTATGTATTTCGAAATTACATGGGCCTGGCCCAATAAAAAGGTGACGCAGCACCTATAATAGCCTCTGGACGAAATTTATGAAGTGACATCTTGTATATTTCGTCCAAGGCTTTATGCACTCGTTATGGTGGCTTCAAAGACCTGAAATCATCACTTGTAACTCTGTTCTTGTTCCCCTTGCGCATGCCATCATCTCCATGCTTGTTCTTGCTCCAATGTTCATCCTTCTCTAAGCTAGGCCCTTCATTTGTAAGCAAAACAAATGTATCCAATTTAGGCAGCATCATATTCTCATGAACATTAGAATCATTACCAAGAAACGAAAGTACCTGGTAATTTAGTTGGCGTGCGCGGGCTCTAGTAATTGGTCCAGTATGTATAGCAGCAGGGGCTGTGGGTGTAACAATGGTATTGATGTCCTCATCACCTGCTGAAACTCTACAGCCTTGTCCCCCAAAACAAAAAGATCAGTTTGTTACAGATGTGCATACTGCGTTTGTCATTGTTTTGCCTTTTCGACCAACATAGGTGCTGGATAGCCAGTCTGTATTAGTACTTTCCCCCTTCCTTCCCTCTTTGAACCACGTCCTAGATTCATGCTATACAACTTTCCCCACCACTTTCCCCCTTCCTTTCCTCTTTGAACCACGTCCTAGATTCATGTTATACAACTTTCCCCACTACTTCCCCCCTTCCTTTCCTTTTTGAACCACATCCTAGATTCATGCGATACAACTTTCCCCACTACTTTCCCCCCATTCCTTTCCTCTTTGAACCACATCCTAGATTCATGCTATACAACTTTCCCCACTACTTTCTTGTTTGATCCAACACCAAGATTCGAGTGCAGAAGTAGAAAAAGCCCACATGCAGCTAGAGCAATGCATGTGGAATTAAGTAAATTATACCTTAAGGTTCTTGGGGTGTGGTTTGGTGGGCGACCGGAGGCCATTCTGCCCACACTATGTATGGCGGTGAGGAAGAAGGGGTTGGAAGGCCCTCCCGCGTCACCGCTGGGTGAAAGAGAACAGCTGTGCCGGTAGTGGATTCCCTCCCTCGCCGACGGCGACAGCATTAAGCCTCCTTCCCTTCCCGGCAGACGGATCCTGCCAGCTCTTTGACCAGCAGTGAGGGGAGAGAGAGAGGCTAACGAAGTCTTGTTTAGATCTGGAGAGGGTGAGAGAGTGTGAAGAGAGCAACTACAAGCGCTGAGGCTCCAACGTGTATATATATAGTGGAGAGAGAGTGTGAAGAGTGCAAACCCTAGAAAACAAGAAAGAAGTCGAACAAAAACAAAATTATGCTCAAGTGTGGTTATCGAACCCGAGACCTCTAGTTTGATGAGCGAACAGGCTAACCAGCTACACCACCCTCATGTTATCTTTAACGAGAGGAAAGTAACCTTTTATACATTCCCGCATTCGTGTGACAAGCATGCCGTATTTTTTTGCGTGGGAGTCATTGGGATTTAAATCATAATTGTGTCATCTGGCTTCGGTGGTAAGGTCTTTTGGGATTTAAAGCAGTGTTAGTACTACAGAAATAATGCAGCCTTAGTCACCTTACCTCTCTCCACGTAGTACGTTGGGTCCCACTAGTCAGAGGGTGAAACAAACAAATTAATAAGAAAAATGTTAGTACGCGAAATACAAATTAATATAATTTTTTGTGACATGCATGAACATTTTGTTAGTTCAATCAATGGTCAAAATTTGACACGAAATACAATGGGGGCCAATAAATGAGGATGGAGGTAGTACGCGAAGTTTGTCGTCGAAAGCGAGCCGATCTGGCTCTCCTGAGCTAGCAAGGTTTTTCTAGCCCACCCAAGCTAGCTGGCCCACAAAAGCTAACATATTTTAATAGTTCGAAACGCCTAACCTAGCCCGGCTAGGCTATAAAATGTTCTTGCTAAGGATCCAAATGCTCCCTAAGTAACTCGCACAATATTCCTAGTCTATGAACCTGTGTGTGTGCGTGTGTGTGTGTGTGTTTAACAGCATATGTGTGTTAGAGAGAGCGACACATCTACCTACTCCTATAGAGAGATGGTGTAGTGTACGATTTAACCGTGAGAGTCGGTGCATCCTCTCGTTTCCGGGCATCCGGTCGGGACAGGCGGACCGCTGCCACGCCTGCTCCTAACCAGCCTGGCCCACCCAAAGCCCCTCCATCGCCCGCGCGCGCTTCCCTCCCGAAACGGTCAGCGCCGCTCCAAAGAATCGGTGCCGCATTCATGCCCGGGCAGAGCGGACGCGACCTCTCACTGGCGCCTGCCTTGAAGAGAGAAGCGGATTCAAGAGTGATGGTTCCTTCGTCCGTCCAACTTACTGCTGGGTCTATGTGATCTGACGGCTCATTGGTCATTATTACTGAGGTGGTAGGACTGCTGGATGTCCCATGCTTTCGGCGAAAGGAGGTACTACTAGATTACAATTTTCTCCATTCTTACAACGGAGGAGTGCGAGAGTAGTGAAAACACGCAGGCTCAGTGATGACATGGCCCACCTCACATTATCACCATGTTTTCTGGACACCGTGCGACACCTAACTCTTTACATAGTACTCCCTCCGTTCCTAAATACTATAAGTCTTTTGAGACATTTCAAATGGAATACAGCATATAGATGTATGTAGACATATTTTAGAGTGTAGATTCACTCATTTTACTCCATATGTGGTCACTTGGTGGAATCTCTAGAAAGACTTATATTTGGGAACGGAGAGAGTACTAGTATAGTACGTACTGTAATTTTTCAGCGAGATAAATTTGTATAATGCTATGAAGCTTCCAGCTTCCACCTTTCTCTATGTTTGACTGAGGAGGCAGCCATCATTTCACTCCTCGTTGAATATCCATCCGCTGCTACCTCCGCGAATAAATAAAAATCCGCTTCTACCTCCGTAGCATGGTTAATAATATAGCCATGTCAATCACGACATAGAAATATCATTCACTGATACAATAGGGCTGGATCTAAGGCTGGTGATTTTTTTTACTTTGTCTCTTTCTCTTTTTGTCTCATTTACTCATTTTACATAGGAGCACGTGTGGAGGATGGCTATTCCTTTCGATGGGACCTCTTCGTGGGGTTTAAGACTAAGGCTGGTCACAGTGGGGAGTAACTTAGACTAGTAACATGCTTTTGTTACTAGTCCATGTTACTACCTTCATAATGGGTAGTAACATATAGATGGTAACATACAAACCTTCATTAATTGAGACATAGACTCATTTGACCTCGGGGTGTGTTATGTTACAGTAACATATTATGTTACCACAAGCATCTCTTCCCTCATTAACTCCATGCCACATAAGCAATTTTTTCTCGGGATGTGTCATGTTACTACATAAGTTACTCCCAATATGACTAGCCTAAGCAACTCCAAATTATGCCCGCTGCCCACCACTCTGAATCGTGCCATCTATGATAGGGAGTAGTCCCATTGCAACAATGAGGTCCACTAGGTCTAGCACGTCCTGTAAGAAGAGACTGTCATGCAAAACATACATCTTGTTGCCTTCTTCCTCGTACAGTACATACCACTGGTACATACTACTAGTACTACTACTACTCGTTCTCTTATAAACCTTGCGCTTGGCATCCCCAAAATATTAACCTTGCGATTGGCTCTTCGCCTCTTCGGGAAGTCGAGCAATAATGGTACTACAGTATATATCGTTCTGGCTATATGAGACCGAATGAATTGCTGCACGTCCACCACGTGGGCGAGGGAGAGTGCGTACTATTACATCTGTTTCAATATTGACTACATATGGAGCAAAATGAATGAATCTACACTCTAAAATACGTCTATATACATTAGTGCTTGGAGTGTGTACTAGTAGTTCATACTGAAATCTACGAAAGGACATATATTCCAAAAAACATGATAATCTCTCTAACCAAGGTAGGGACGAGGAGTAAACGGAGGGAGTAGTAAAATTTTCTCCTCGTCCTGCGAGCCACCGCGCATGTGGGCGAGGGAGACGGCGTACTAAGCAAGCTTCTCCTTGTTCTGTGAGTTGACAGGACACATCAAAAGTAATACGCACAGAGCATCCCGAGTGTATAGAGCATTGCCTCTAAGGTAGGCCCCACATGGTTTGCCTCTTTTTTAACATAACGCGTCAAGTCGCAATTTGTTTGTTCACCCATGGTAGACGATCCTCCATCAAGTGGACAACCAGTACACGTGTCAAATTACCACATGGGCTGCCTTTTCGTACAGAAATGAGCTCCACCGTGTACCCACGCGGGTGTGGTTTCGAAAGAGACGGGGGTACGTGTGCCGTGCGTGCACCTATTCTCTTTGTGCATGTCCCCCACCTACGTGGGAGGGGTGTGAGAGAGATACAAATCTAGACAGATGGCGTGTGCGTTCGTGAGTGTTTTTTGTTTGGGGGGTGATTTCGTGAATGTATTTGTGGGAATATGTGTCGATGACATCTCAAACAAAAATTTGACACATGTAATGTGTGTGAAATAGAGGCCTATCGATAGCATATATAGAGGGGGAGATCCATGATAAGAGAGGGAGGGGTCATAGATATCGATAGAGTCGAAGAGAGGATCAAGTGGGTGGGTGCGAGATGAGCCATCAAAATTGTGTGTGTGCAAGTCAATAGGGCGACTAACCTACCAGAACGTCGGAGGGCACATGGCAAGTTTGTGTGTGGCAGGGAGACATTACTAG